>NW_017731918.1:955936-997521 GCF_001890085.2 Hipposideros armiger | reverse complement strand
GCAGCTCAAGGCAGCCCAGCTCCAGGTTGAGCTGTTGTTCAGCATCTTAGCTGCAGAGGGCAGTGTCACTGGCCCTCATATGTGGAATCCGAACCGGTGCCCTCTGGCGTCCTAAGCCAGCTCTTAACCAACGCGCCACTTGGCCGGCCCAAATCTCTTCTATCTTAATGGTTAATACATTACAACTTTCTGACTTGGCAAAGTTAATGAACCTTGGCATATGAAGACACATGCAATTTTCCCTTTTTTTCTATCCCTCTATTCTCTACAGTGAAAAGGAATATGAAACACCCGTTACGTTAAGAAAATACTTTGAAACAGACCACCCAGTGAAATTATTTTATTATTATTTATTAACTTTTCCTTAAACAACTGATTTAGTTGAAATTTGTTTCTTAGGCAAATTTGTTTTCTATGTTTCAGATGGCTTTTTGAGTACCATTCAACAATTTTTGCTAAAATCATGCACATGTACAAACAAATAGCGTTTATTTTCCTATAGCTTGGTAGTTCTTGATACCAAATTCTTATATTAAAATTATGTATGACATTCAGACAGGCACAAGTTTATTATGCCATAATATAATCAAGATAGAATGGTATCACAAACCATAAGGTTTCTCTTTTCATATTTTCATAGAATACAGACTTAATATTTTGTTTTAATTCCAGTTTTTATAGTAGTTACTATAAATTTCCAGAACGTGTGTGCTTTTTATGTTTATCCCTTGATTAGTCATACTTGTGAATATTATACATGACAATAAAATCCATTTTCATTTCTGCTTTATCCTTTTACCGATTTCCCATTTATACTAAAGCTTTAATTATTCTGACAGGATCTCTAATAGCTATTTTTTTCAATTTCATATAGAAGAATAAAAAATACAGAGTATTTATTTATTGTTTTCAAAGCTATGATTCTCTTCAAATATACATGTTTTTTAGCTTTCATATTTTATGTTCTTTGCATTGAATTAATGAATATAAATATAACCACATGTAAGACATTCAAAAGGACAAAATATCATTCAATAGAGAATAACTGTTTTATGATAGATTACATGTAACAACTTTCACATATTTCTCACATTTCTTCCTCATAATTCCAGGAAGTAGGTAGGCATGTATTTTTACCTCTATTTTATAAATGAGAATTGGCCTCAAAGATATTGAGTTTTTTTACCCAAATTGACATCAGTTAATCACTAGACTTACACCTGGATTTTCTTTCTCCTAGTTCAGTTGTCATTCCATTAAACCATTACTATTGATGGATTTGAGATATTTTCCTTTCAGTAATGCTTAAAACTGTGTTCCAATCTTCCGTTAATTCTTGTATAATTTGTTGTATTTTTTCTGCTTTAATCACTGGAAACCTTTCTAAAATGTTTTCAAAATGTACTTTCTGAAAAATGAGCTTCTAGAATTGTTAAAATCAGCTAAGCAAATTATAAGTGATTCACTTTAAATAATGAGAAAGAGTTCAAGCAAGTATTTTTTTAGATTTTATTGGGGAGTTGGGGGAGGGGAACAGTGTTGGAGAATCGGGGAAGGGGAACAGACAAGTTGCTGTCCTTTTGTTCTTCAATCTAGTTGTGGAGGATGTCACTTCACTGGCCCATGTTGGTATTATCATTACGCTCTTCCCGAGTGAGGCAGATCGGTCACCGGCCACTGGATGGCCATTCACAGTGGCTCTTGGCAGCTCACGCTGGCTGCCAGCCGCTCATGGTAGCTTTATAACAGCCCACTGCAGCAGGAGCTGCAGCCTATGCCATCACCGGCAACTCACGGCAGCCCAGCTCCAGGTTGAACTGTTGTTCACCATCTTAGCTGTAGAGGGCGCAGCATCACTGGCTCTCATGTAGGATCCAAACTGGGGCCCTGCTGCTCAGAGCTGGCGTCCCAAGCCAGCTCTTAACCAGTGTGCCACTTGGCCGGCCCTCAAGCATGTATTTTGTTAGACAGCAAAAACAGAACAGGAGTATATGGAGAATTTTCTAAAATTTTCCAGGAAATTTCATCAGATGTGTTTTTCTTATATACGTAAGTTAATATGAAATTTTTAATGACATTTTAACCAAGAGAAGTAGAGCAGGTTAATAGTTTTAATCCCTAACTGCATTTCATTTTTATTGTTATTTTTGTTTGTTTTCTAGTGGCTTTTCATGGCCTACCACTGAAAATCAAGAAAGAACCCCACAGTCCCTGTTCAGAACTTGGCTCAGCCTGCAGTCAAGAACAGCCCTTTAAATTCAGCTATGGAGAAAAGTGCCTGTACAATGTCAGGTAAAGCAATCAGGTGTATATATAGAGGATGGTGCTTCTTACAGAAACAAAAAGTCCAGAATAATATAAAATCTCAAGTTATATTTTATAAGACTTATACCTTCAGTATATAACAAGCTAATTAGATAATATGAGTATGTTTAGCAGAACTCCGAAGAGCCATTTACCATCTGATCACACAGTATTATTGTTATTTCATTATTATTAATGAAAAATAGTAAAACAATAAAAATATCTTAGAATAATTTTAGAGCAATAATTTTCATTCACATTGTTGGTTGCTTTCCTACTGTAGCGATGCATCTTGGGTTTGAAAAGAGGGGTCTTACTTGGCCTGAGCAGCTACTGAAAGTTCTCATTAGAATGAATGCATTATGCACTTTAGATGGAGTTTATAGGGGGAAAAAACATGGAAACATTTGGCAGGTCTCAGCAGTACATTAGTTATCTGACAGGATTTGCAGATGATCTATAAGATGCATTCATGGACAATTGCAATAAAGTTAGGATTGAATCAGGCTCCTTAGAGGCAATTATCTATTAAAAAGCCAGTGTTCCTTCTGATAATAAAGGGTGGAGCAGTAAAAGTATATTGTTCATTTGTTAGAAAATTTGATAACATATATGTTCATTAAAAACCCTTCATAGTAAATTGCATTCTGCTATTTTTCATATTGGCCTCTAATTGCATAAGGAAGAAGTTGGCTCTGTATACTGAGTATTATTGCTCTCAATTATAGTAAAAACTTAGTTCTTAAAAGGAGTTAGTTTGGAACCTTAAATTTATGATTACACATATTTGCAGCTTTATAAGTTATGTTGATTCAAGTTCATAGTACATTATGACCCAAAGAGGTCTTCTATTCATATGTTTGCTACTTGTACTCTCTATATCCAGGATATTTTATATATAAGATGCAAGAAACTTAGATTTGTGCAGTCTCTTAGCAGCTGAACAGTGCTTGCATATTTGATTACTATTTATTCTCGCAAACTTGTCTTTTATGTCTGCTTTCCTAGGAGGTTCACCAGAGTTGAAATTATGAGCCAGTTCAATTAACAGTAGAGGAATTGCCTGAATATTTTGAAGTTCTCCCTGGGGACCAATAGTTCCCACAGTGAAATATGGATTATATTCTCCTTCTCTATGCAAACAATTTAAATACCATATTTCATGGGGGGAAAAAAATAATGTCCCAGGGCAAAAGATGTATCATTTTTACTTTTTACTTGGGAATGAGAGAGGTGAACCATTTTATAAATGAAATAGATTCTCATTTAGAAATATTGGTAAAGAAAATAAGAAGAGCCAAATATAATGTTTTTATATAAGTACTATTGACTTTAAGGCAAGAGTAGACTTATGAGGCACATACTCCTTCAATTCTATGAAGTATTTTTGCACTTGGATGTAATTCTCTTATATAAATGGAGCAGCAGACTATTATTACATAAGCCAATGCAAAAAGAAAAATGTTTCTTTTTTTTAAAGAAAAGTATGTATTTATGAATGCTTTTTATTTTACAAAGAAATACAGTATTTTAACCTAGAAATATCCTTTGGTTTGGGAATTTAAGTAAAACTTGTTTTAGTAAAATATTTTTTAGATTACAAAAATTAGTTAACTCATATTCTCAAAAGCTACACATAGGAAATCAACTGAAATTCATAATACATAACCTTGTTTTATTCATTTGTGAGTGCTTAGAAGTTAGACTGTGACAATAGGACTTTGTTCTTAAGAACATTATTTTGTACTTATTCTTATACTCCAAG
Source organism: Hipposideros armiger (assembly GCF_001890085.2). Taxonomy (NCBI): domain Eukaryota; kingdom Metazoa; phylum Chordata; class Mammalia; order Chiroptera; family Hipposideridae; genus Hipposideros; species Hipposideros armiger. Next base: position 993,452 of record NW_017731918.1, on the reverse strand, counting down.
AATGTTTAAATATATCAGAGAGATTTTAATTTGCCTCATTGATTTTTATTATCCCATGTGAGGAAGTCAATGCCAAGCATCATTTATTTTATATGAAAATAAGGCAATAGCATCTCCTTCTTAAAATTCTCCCACAAAGTCAAGCCAGGTATGGTCTCCATTTTATTTAACTGATGTCTCTTCTTGTTGTAAAATCTAATTTAATGTAGAAGAATTATAATACCAGAAATATTTAATGATGTAGAAAAGGCCTGTCCAGTTTGCTCAAGGAGACATACCAAGAACAGATGGAAATAATAACACTTTCGTAGACAGTGATTTTTCTTATACTAAGTTGTTTGTGTATGTATTAAAAATATGTACATTTTTTCATGTATGCTGTTACCAGGTTATATATTAAGTATCCTATTTTTAGTCTAAGTGTCATGATTTTTAAGATTACATGTTCTAGAATTACAAAAACCAAAAACATAAAATTCTAACTGCCTGATGACTTAAGGCTAAAATGTGTGTTTCTTTCCTTGGGTTAGAACTTTTCTTTCTTTTTTTTATTTTTAATTGCTCCAAAGAAACAAATGTTCTCTCTCTCTCTCTCTCTCTCTCTCTCTCTCTCGTTCCCTGGGTAGTGCCTATGATCAGAAGCCACACGTGGGAATGAGGCCCTCCAGCCCCCCAACACCGTCTAGCACTCCAGTGTCTCCGCTACATCATGCATCTCCAAACTCCACTCACACTCCAAAACCAGACCGCGCTTTCCCAGCTCACCTCCCTCCATCGCAGTCCATGCAAGACAGCAGCTACCCCATGGACCACAGGTATACACAGCAAACACTGTTATTGTAAAAACTGTTTTTAGTACTCTGGGAAGAAATTCCTATTACCTATTACTATGACCTATGCAAGATTTAAGGTGAGCATGTTAATTTTGCTCATCTGTGAAAAATATTTTTAGAAAGACCTTGCTCTATCTATAGTAGTAATTTGTGGAGAAGGTCATTTATAAACATTCCTTTGATAAACATTTAAATTTATTGCTAAAATGGGAAATTAATCTATATACTGACATTTGAACATTTCCCTTTCGCTTTGCCTGAATTAAATTGCTTCACTTAAACTTTAAATCAGATCATCCCATTTTTATGAGCATATGTGTGTACTTGTTCTATAAAGTTAGACAAATTTTAGTAGGTGGCTTTCGGAATTAGTTTCTTTACCTTGTATTGAATGGTTTAGCGGTACAGTTTTGCAGAACAGAACTTGGATTAAAACCATTTTCCACCCTTTCCAAGTGATGAATATTTAATGTCAGCAGATGCATGACCCTGGACACTGAGAATAAAAAGTTAAGGCAATAGAGACCGAATTATTATTACTTAGAAAGGAGAAAGGCAAGAACCAGAGTGTGGAGCTAGGGAGAATGCTGTGGTGGGTAATTCTTGATTCCTAGAGATGAGTTAATTCATATTTAGACAAAATATTGGGGGACCTTTAGAGGTCTTGATAATACAGCTTAAAACACAGGTTGATGACACACAGTATCTTTCCTTCCCCTTCTACCTGTGCTTATGTAGAGCCAGTGGTCTGCTGGTAAATGTTTAACAACAGGCTCTATGGGAGAAAATCCGAAAGACCTGATACACGTGTGGAGCATTTGATGAGCCTGTGATGTAAACATTAGCTCCATGGTCGATTCCAAGCTACCAATGTGACAACCTTGAATGTGGAATTGGAAAGAGACATGCAGTAGCACTCCATTGTGTAGTATTTCTACTGCACAGATGCTACAGTCATAACCTCAAGGACGTAATTAGTAGTAAAATACAGTGTGATAAATAGGACGTGATAAGTTTAGAGTGTTAATTGCCTTTGTTTTTAATATATATATATATATTTTTAAAAATTGTAATTGACATAGTTTACTTCTTAATAATGGCTGTTTAACAATGGACTCGCAGAATTTCTGAAACTTTAACAATAAGCTAGTGCAAACCAGCTCTGACACACCATTATAAAAATAACTCGGGTGAAGAAATTCTCTAGATCAGCAGAGGAAACCAGAAGATGTGTCACTGGCAACTTGCTGAAAATGAGGGAATACTCAGATCTGCTTTTTACAAGTTGCTTGATGTGACTCAGTCTCAAATTCAGTAACTGTCTTTTGGTGTGAAGGCATAAGATGAAAGCATTCTTTCCAATGTGAAACTAAGCCGTATCATTTCTACCTTGGTTTCCATCACCAAGTCCTCCTTTGCTTTAGTTATTAAATGGTTCCTATTATCTTTCCCTTCTCACCCTGTAAACTTCAGACCTTGTCAGAGCATAATGGTTTGTGCATCTGTGTAAACAGTTTTGTAAATCCAGATGAAAGAAATCTTATTGCAGGGTGGGTCATCAAACAGATGCACATTGTGCGGGGCTAAGAGGGAAAAAGAGTTTGAACAAAAAAGCAGGTTTTATTTTGTCCACGTTTGGTGACTCCCAGAGTTCTTGATACCCGAGTCGCTCACTTTTCGAATGAGTGCCGAGATTCTAGATTGTACGATTTGCTCTTGGTGCGGAATAGTTCTTCCCTCTGGAAGGTGACTGCTGAACAAGCAGCGTGCCTGTGTTTAGGTGACCTAACTTGAAATGCTTTAGCCAAATCCATTTGAGTTTCTCTACTTGAAGTCAAATATTTGAGACTGAGAACAGCCGGTCCGGAACTGTAAGAGGGAAGCTCAGGGTCTTTTCCCACTGCCCCCCCATTGTGTTTTGAGGACAGTACCAGCTGGCCAATCCCAGGAAAATCTCTGGAGCCGTATGTTTCTGAGGAGGATTTCTTGGAGGGCTCCAGCCAACAAATGACAGTCCCTCAGTTATAAATGGCAAATTTGCTCTGGGAACAGATCCTTTCCCCAAATAGCCCCCTCCAGCCTAGGCACCCCACCTCACTCTGGGAATGCTCTGTGGCCAACTGGGCTGCACCCTGCTTCCTTTCCTCAGGCTCATTCTGCTCCTCAGGCCAGCCCTTTGGCACTTTTTCCTGAACCCGCTGTGCTGGAGCCTGGTCTTTTTTTCTCAGTGTTCCCCACCACTTATATGCTGTTTTTCTTTATTCCAGAGTTCATCAGCATGCTCTCCTTACCTTTAGCTCTCTTCCAGAAGCTTCTTGAGTCACTGTCGCTTTAGAATCAGTGGGCAGCTCATAAGACTGGTACCAACAACGTGTAGCTTCCTATGAAGCGTGTGTATTTGATAGATAACATGGTCCTCAGCACGTGCCAACTGGAATCAGGTTGATTCATTAAAAACAAATGGCTGATTCCTTACAAAGCTTTTAGCATAAGTATTGTTAACTTCCTTTTAAGGCTTCACAAGTGAGCTGCTGTCTTATTTTACCTTCAAGTTTCAATTTTCTGATTCACTCCTTGACAGTTCTTCATGATCGTTTCTGTTTCCTTATTTTGACTAATGAAATAAGCAAGGGAAGGTATATGGATGCCCTGCCGGGGAGCCTGACAGTTCTGCAATACTCAAGTTTCTAAGTTTATTTTATGCAGGTATAGGTGGAATGTCAGTGCTTTCCAGGGCAGCCAGTGAGGCTAGAGTTAAAACACAGGATGGAGTGTTCTTAGAAATGCTAAAGCAACTGCTTTGCAATTCTTTAGCGTTTACCTTATTTTCATTAAACGTTACCAAAATTAAATGTTAACTTTCAAATTAAAGTCTCCAGAATGCTTTTAGTGTGGGGGAGGGGAGTTAATAGGCTTGTATTTGCTCATAGTCATGTTTGATAGGATATTTTTAAGCACTCCTGGGCATTTTTTAGAGCACCTTTAAATCTTTAATTAATCCACATCTTTGTGGTAGGTCAATGATAGTATGGGAGAGAAACACAGAACCCAACGATTATGTTGGTTAGTCAGTCCTTACAGGGCATAGCCAAGAAGGACGCTTACTGCCAAGGCCTCAGAATTTCCTCATATCCTAACAGCGTGACCTGTCCCAAATCTATGCAACACATATGTGTCATTTCCGCCTGTGGAGGAGGGCTGCTGTATATTTTAAAATTTATTTTATCAATCTTATCTTTTTTTTTTTTTGAAGCTTTTGGAAGGCAGTGTGTTGTGTGCTACTGTTTGACAGTGAATAAATGGTCTTTTAAAAGCCAGCTTGGATTATCCTTTCTACTTCCCAGTTTTATTTATCACTAGAATACCATGCTATTTAGATCACTGTTGAAGATTTCAGAGCCCTGGCCATTTGAGAAGAGTGTCATTCCTCTCCTGCTTCCTCAGTAACTGTTGGTGAGGGAATGAAAACCACTAAGCTGGTTTTTATTTGATTGGTGTATTTGTTCATTGGTTTGTTGATTATTTTGGTAACAGGATAGGAAGATAGAGGATGCGGTTTGAGATCAAATTCTTTCTGGTTTTTTTTTCTGTTCTTTTTTTAGTATATAATTATTTGAGAACCTCTATTAATATGGAAATTTGAAAAAAATGATTCAACTGATTTAGAATTGGTTATTTTTGCTGTCATATGTATTTTCTCAAAATAGTGCAGTGCTCTCCTAGCCCGACTCAAAGCACACCATTAACTTATTGTAATGTACCAAATGCTTCTGCAAGGGGCTAATTAGAAGGGGGGGGCACAAGTCATATTATGATTAAGATACACAGTGCTATTGAACCAAGAGGCAGAAATCTAGTCTTTGTTAAAGATTTGCACTTCCGTTAGTTGGTATTATGTTCACCAACTAAATAGTTAAACATGGTACCAATGTTTTAAAGAGTACTCCTTGTTACTATTTTATCTGAAACATGCTCTCTCGTTTCCCAGATTTCGCCGCCAGCTTTCTGAACCCTGTAATTCCTTTCCTCCTTTGCCGACAATGCCAAGGGAAGGACGTCCCATGTACCAACGGCAGATGTCTGAGCCAAACATCCCCTTCCCGCCTCAAGGCTTTAAGCAGGAGTACCACGACCCAGTGTATGAACACAACACCATGGTTGGCGGTGCGCCCAGCCAAAGCTTCCCCCCTCCTCTGATGATTAAACAGGAGCCCAGAGATTTTGCGTATGATTCAGGTAGGCCCATGCTTTAAGTTACATTTAAGACATCTTTTCACTGGCTTTTCGCTCTGATTGGTATTGGCATCCGACTGGGTGGCTTCTGACATTTTGTGTGTGTGTAATCTTTCTGATTGTATCTCTTCTTTGAATCTTTCTCTATATGTCAAGGGTGGGATGTTCAAACCATTTTGGCATGAGCCAATGGTTGAAATAGTGTGTAGAAATGAAACCAGTCCAAAAGAGAGTACAATTTGTAAAATTAGGCACACGCTCTGCCCAAGAGAGTAACATTGTAATTTTTTCTGGGTTCTGGCTTTATTTTCTATTTTGCTACTACAGCACTATTTAATAACAGTGTTTAAAGAAAGTAATATTCTTCTGTCCTGGGTCACTTATTACTGATAACTGTTTGTTTTTTTCCTTTACTGGTGGCAATATTCCAAGGTTTCAGAAGTAAGAGCCTTACATATAAGGAGAGGAATACAATAATAAAGATTTATGGTTTATTCAGAGAGGCTTCGCTTTAGACTCACCGAGCCATTTGAAAGGCCCACAAAGTTGGATATCAAGATGGAAAGGGGGGTTTTCCTGAAAGGAACTTTTAAATCTATTGCAAATATTACCACTAAATTTGACCTTGAAACCTTAGATGAATTACTTACCTCATTTGTGTTGTTTCTCCTGTTATAATTTCAAAATCAGGGCAGCTGCTTTTCAGATATCACAGGAATTTTTTTTTAACATATGAAATAAAAGCTAATGCTTATAAGAAGGACACCATGTATTTATAAAATATTAACATTGTAACTGTGGTCAATAGATGGTTGTGGATTTGGGAATATTTGAAAACAATGTAATTGTCTTTTTTTTTTTTTTAGATAAAAATAGATGGATGTTTTTGAGGAAGCAACTATTGCTTTTCTAGGAGTAAATCTGCTAAATTTTTGTAGCAGTTCTACTTGAGGAAAGAGTATTGTTTTTGGGTCTTCAGTTTCCAACTTGCATAAAATTACTTGATTTATTATGAATTGCCCTTAAAAGCTTGGCAAGAGGGTCTCCCTCTAGCCACCCTTCCTCAGTGGTCAAGAGGTTCAAAGGCCTGAGAGGAATTGCCCACTCGGAGGCCTTGCCTCCATTTCTAGAACGTGCACCAGCTGCCTAAGACTCATGAATTCCCTGCCCAACTGGCCCTGAGTTCTCTTCAGGGCCTAAGCAGGTTCCTCCCAGGCCCAATTTTCTGAAGGCAGAACACACTGAACCTGTGTGTGCTTCTAGGTCCAAGGAGGTGGCTGAGGGACATCTGTTTAGGAGAGGGTGAGGATGGAGCTCATGTGCTTACACGCAAGGCCCCCACGGTACAGCACAATGTGGAGGTGAGTGATAGGCAGAGAGGCAGGAAGTGGGGTATGCTGAAACCTGAAGTCTGGAAGCTGGCCCCCCCACCGTCCTATTCCAGTGCTAACCTTAGAGATTTCCCCCGATTCCAGATGTGACCCAGCCTTGCAGGTTGTGATGATGACATATGTTCAAGGAATAGTAGGAGAGAACATATGTATCAGTTTGTTTGGCTTGTTTATAATGAAAAGCATTTAAACGTATGGTGTGAGGGCCTTTAGTTGAATTCTTTTGCTCCAAGCCCTGTAATTTGGAGACTATCCTGAAATGGACTATAGTGGTTTCAGTTGAGGACCTTTTATGTTTTCTATAATTTATATCCATAATTAAGAACCCTGAATTACAATGGACCTTATTATAGATAGGATTCATTTTTCTCTGTAAACTTCAAATCCTGTTAACTGATGTTATCCTTATTCTCTAAACCACATTTTACTTTGCTTCAGTTTTTTGAATTCACCATGATTTCAAGAAACTTTACATGGAAATCATATAAAAATAGCTCAAATAATTGGTTCAAAAGCACTTGCAGAGCACAGCATTTTAAAAAGTTTCTTTGTGTGTTTTAGAAATGTTTACCATTGAAGCCATTTTCTCGACTGTGTGGTTGCCTATATATTCCTCATATTTATATTCTGTATAAAAAGATATTTAACACGGTGTTGAGGATGTGTAACTTCTTGAGAAGATGTGGACCAAACAAGAAGAGATTTAAATAATCCAATGAGGGCAAAAAATAGGAGCTGCTGCTGTAAGATTTAACTGCATTATTTATGGTTCACGCTAATAGGAACTCTAGTCCGTCACTGTCTGACCCTCAAAAGCACAAATTCAGTCACTTCTAAACTAAAAGCATAGTCCACGTCTGAGCTAGAGCTGTTATAATAAAATACGATCTACTGGGAAGCTTATTAAACAACGGACGTTTATTTCTCACAGTTCTGCAGGCTGGCAAGACCAAGATCAAGGGGACACACAGGTTCAGTTCCTAGTGAGGGCGCTCTTCCTGGCTTGCAGATGGCCGCTTTCTCACTGTGTCTCCACATGGTGGAGAGAGACAGTGAGTGAGGTCTGGTCTCTCTTCCTCTTCTTGTAAGGGCACTAATCCCACCATGGGGGCCCCTCCTCATGAACTAATCTAACCTTAATTCCTTCTCAAAGCCCACACCTGAAAAATGCTATCACATTGGGCATTCAGGCTTCATCCATGAATGTTGGGGGGCAGGGTCATTCAGCCCATAACAGTCCAGTACCCTATTTTAAAAGTATATAGGGCATCTCTTTTATAAGTATACAACATATCTTGTAGAATACTTGTATATTTGAGAAACTGTTAATTTATGTACTTTTCTCCCCTCTAAATTACATTTCAAATTGCTAAAGCTGTACAACACCTTTGAGTTTTAATTTCAGTATTGCAAATAGGATACAGTTCTGTTTTGCCTGAAGAGTTGACTAGTAAAGTTCTGGATGTGATCTGAAAGAACTGTAATAACAGTGTAACAAAGGCCTATGAAAAAAATTAATCAGTGGGTATCAAAATGTACTTTACTGCATTTTTGCCCCCAAATTGCAGCAATTAAGTTGACACATTTGTATATGTCATACATTGTAGTCAACAAGTATGATATCCAGATATTTTGTTTTCTTGTTATTAGTTCCTTCATTGTTGCTGACATCATATTAAATAAACTCTATAGGAAATCTAATGTATTTATCACTGAATCATTGATTTCTTGGTTCACTTATTGATATCGAACAAATAGCACATTAGGAAATATTTGATGTGATTTGAAAACAATGTACAAAATGTTTCACAGTTAGTTTACTCAGCATCTGTGATCAAAGGTTGTCCTTTCAGAAGGCCACCAGAACTCTCTATTGCTTAATTCAATATAACGTAAATGTTGTGAAAATAAAAGAAGCTGTATAAGTGAAAAAGCAGCATGATTATACTTCTAATAAAGCCTGACATTAATTATGACATGGGAAATGGAAAGCCTATTAGTGATAATTATAATTACAGGAATGCAATTTCAACTCCCGAATATTTAAGTTAAAAAATGCAAAATATTATCTTAGTAGAGTAGAAATTTTTATTCAGGAAAAGAGAAAAAAAGAACTTGGATCAGAAGACACTGAGGAGATAAGACATCAATAGTTGGAGCCAATTTGGTGAACCTGTACAATGTGATTGTGATTGTATGATGATATTAAATTCTAACTAGTTCAATTACATCTAGTACTTTTTTCTTCTTCTTCTTATTCTGTAGCCCAGTGCACGCAGTACACAGATTTTTTGGTTGGTTAGTTGGTTAATTAAAAAATCCAACGTAATTTTCTCTTTCTTACACCTAGGGCCAACTGACTACATAAAAAGAGCTGAATAGGCGTTGAGTGCTTAATTTGGAGTACCTTATGCAGGGCTGTATTTCCATCGAGTTGTGATTATTTTCCCTATTTCATGCTCGCTATGAGGTTTTGCAGGTTCAGAATGAGCCATAAGACAAATATTTTGACTATTCTTAATGCCATGTTGTTAGAGTTATGCTAGTTGATTGTCTTTGTTTGTTTAATTATTAATTATTATTGTTGTTTTATTTATTTACTTATTTAATTTGATAGCTTAGGGTAGTATTTTAAAGGGGTGATGGACAAATGAAACTAAAGTTTCATGACCGAGAGGCATCTTTTAAACTAATTAGAGTAATCACCTGAGAGCTGGGAATGAAGACGGGAAAGGAGATTTTTCAGGGACATGAAGAATGTTGCTGGAATAAAAAAATGGGGGAAAGTGCCTACCTTGAGCTTGGGGAGAGAAGGAGAAGTAGAAGGCACAGGAGAGAGCTGACATGTGCTTCCAGAAGAAAATGTGTTTGTATTTTTTAGGTTATTTTATTTTTTTATGGCTACTCCTGCGGGTACTGGGAGGCCTCCTTTCGTTTGGAGGCATGTAACATACTAATGTGGTGACAAATGTTAGCACTATTTTAATTTGAAAAATTGGCGCAAATAGTTGTTTCATAGAATTATCAATCTTTAAACTGATAAAAGCTCTTGGAGATTACCTAGTTCAAATTTCTTCTCCACATCTCAGTTGAATCTAGAATATATCAAGTTAACGTATCATCAGTTACATCCATGTTTTGTGAAACAGCCAAAACTAGAACCAGGTTTTTCTTATTCTTCATTTAGTGCACAGTTCACAGTCTTTCTATGCAATGATCCAAAATAAAGTACTTTAACGCATTATTAGTTACATACATTATTGGTCCCTTTCTCTAATTTTAGGACTAACATTTTTCTATGGTTTTAAAAAGCTCTGTATGATCCAAGGCAATAACAGTATCTGTACTATGACGAAGGATATGCTTCTCCTAATCTTGAGGTGTACATTTCACATTAGATGGTCCCCAAATTTTATGTTAATTGTTAGGTATTCAATGTTGCAAGATAGGAAAATATAGGACCTCAAATGATATTTAGCGTTGCATTCTATTTTCCATTTAAAAATATATATTGTCAAGATTTGAGATTGTCGAGGATGTGACTTTTCCTAAACAGTTCTTCTGGAAAAGTCTGAATTAATAATTAGAAGGAAAAGTGGTAAATTAATGGCCCATCCAGATCTAAAAGTCTTTGATTAAATGAACTTTGAGTTTGTCTGAGCTTTCTTATTGGACTTCACTCTTTGTTAAAACCCCTGATAGCTTGATAGCTTAACATTTAACCGGAGTAGTCATTTTAAACTTTTGTCATCCTGAGCCATTTTTCACCAGGAAGCTTAAGAGAGACTGCAATGTATAAAACAGATGTAAGAAAAGCTTTCATTTGGAAGAATAAAATGGCCCTTTTTTATCTTCCATTTTAAAATTCCTTAATTCTTCACGCAAGCAACCCCTCCTAAGTTCCCCACATACTTTTTGGGACTTTGATGAAGGCCAGTAAACAAACTTTTAAATTTAGAGAATGATTAACTGTCCTTAGCATGTCGAAAAATTATGTATAGACAGAGAAATGATGAAATAAATACTGAAAAACATTTACCTCATGTTAAATATGTTAAAACTAGGAATACATGTAACTTTCATCTGTCAGAGCTGACCAGTATATGTGTTACTCACGTAGGCCCAAACTGGCACTTTAGTCAAGAGAGTTAAATACCCTTGGGCTTCTGAAATAGCAAAAGAGGAAGTTTATATGTTGTAAATGCTATTCTGTGTTTTGCTCTGTTGGTGGGTACTCATCTTAATTAAACAGTATGGTCAGTAGGGAAGTAATTCCTAATGTTACTTCTAATAAGCATTGCTTAGGATTCCCCTTGCAGAGTTTATAAAATGTTGTTTTTTTTTCAATTATAAATATATATCCATTTTTATTTAGCATATACATTTTCTTTTTTCTTTTTAATTAAAATTTATTGGGGTGACAATGGTTAGTAAAACTATATAGGTTTCAAGTGTACAATTCTGTTAATATATCATCTATATATCACATTGTGTGTTCACCACCCAGAGTCAGTTCTTCCATCATGGTATATTTCACCCCCTTATCCTCTGGTAACCACTAAACTATTGTCTGTGTCTAAGAGTTTTTGTTTCTTCATTTATTTGTCTTGTTCCTTAGTTGCTTTCAGTTTTACATCCTGCATATGAATGAAGTCATATGGTTCTCAACTTTTTTTGTCTGATTTATTTTGCTTAGCATAATAATCTCAAGATCCATCCATGATGTCACAAATGGTACTATTTCATCTTTTCTTATGGCAGAGTAGCATAACATAGTTTTAAAGTGAATATTTTAGGATGAAATCAGATATTAGAGCAAGGACATAATTATTTTCTTCAGCCACATAGAAATATAAATAAATAGTGCTATATGTGTTTGGACATGATTTGTCAGGGCCTCAATTGACTGACTCAACTTACACAAAATTTTAGAAAATTCAGAAGGCCAAAATTACCCAGTATAATTTTATCTCTAAATGATTACTATTATGATTATTACTATTATTACTTTATTAATATGTCAGAAATTCTGTCATCAGGGCATATTATTTTTTTAAATATCTTATTTATTTATAAGAGGAGCTATATATTATAGGGAAATTGAATTCATGCATATTTTCTAATAAATTGTTTATTATATCCTTTCACAACAATAGAGTTGCACATAAATAATCAAAAATAGTGTTCAAGAAACACAAGGAATGCAGTGATTACAAAAGTAAACTGTTGAAAAATGCTAATTAAAGTCAGATGTCAAAAAGGGAGTGGAAGTAAAAGTACTGAAATTTATTTTGAACATTTAGAATGTTCATAAAACTAGCAGGCTTGTCATTTCCAAAGTGGAAAGCTCCTTGACCAATATTTATAATTTACATTTTAAAAAATATGAAATATTACACTTCAAAATATTTAGCCTCATTTCCTCATTTTTATTTACATATCTTTGGATGACTTTAAAAAGTAATTCCTGAAAGAATACTGAATTTTTTTAAAGCCTTGAAGAATAATGTTATTTAGGAATTAATAATTCTATGTGTGTTCATTCATTCTTTAGTGGTTTTGCTTTGTTCCATATTTTCTCTGGATGGCAGATTATAGGATTCCTTATCACCCACCCATGTGGTTGTGCTAAGCGTTTCATTCTTGAACTACAAAATATGGTGGTAACTTGATCCTCTGCCATTTTATTTACTAGATGTTAGAACTTGACAAGATAAATTGTCATAAAACCATAGAAGACAGTCTTTCATAGGTTAAAATGAAAAACTAGGCATTTTCAGTGTTTTTCCTTCTCATTCCTTCTCCAGACATGGTAAGGATCCTGTGAGAAATAGTATATATATATATATGGGTTTCGACTGCAACTGTTTTCTACATGGATTCAGTTCACTGGAAGAGAGAAGTGTTTTCTTTTCTTCCCCCTGGAGTGAAGATCAAATTACAGATGGCTGATAAAACTTATATATTTAATAGTGTTCAGTATAGGACTGACTCTTCACAAACCATTCCCATAATTTCTCATAAATAGCTTTTTCCCCCCCTCTTCAAAACTGTAAATATTTTTAAACGCAACCATATTTTGTAATTTCTAGGACAATGATAGTTATGGTTCCATGAACTTGGGCTTTTTGTATCTGATATATAACACTCCCAAAAGCCAAACCTTTGTCCCATCCCATTACTAAGCATCATTTGCTTATGGCCACGTTTTCTCCTGAAACACGGCAGCTCATTTTTTCCCCTCCTGACTTGATCACTTCGAGAAATTCAAGTGGAAAATCACTTGGGAATTTAAAGGAATGAGCTATTGATCCTTCAGAAAATGTTAACATCTTATCTGTTTCTCTAACATCCAAAGATAATTTTCTTTTACTCAGTCAGTGATTTGTGTGCTACTTGATCATTTAATCTCTGATTTTTAGGTGCCTCAATTGTGAAAGTGACAGTGATGTCTTCCTAATTGATTTTGTTATTACAGTAGAGGTCTTGCATTGGTCTTACAATTTGACTTTGCATTTTTTTTGTTTAGTGTATCTCAGATGGGTTTTCCTCATTCTTTTATGAGTTAAAATAGCAAACCTCCCCAAACAGTACTCTGGTCCACTCAGTCAGTTTTTCTAAGAAATACTTAAATATGCTGTAAATCTACAGTTACAGTAAGTGGCATTGGCTAGTGATTTGATTTGAGAATTGGGACTATGGTCTGGATTTACTCTTTATGCATTAACACAGGTCAAATGGACAGGGACTGCATTTAAATCAGTAATGGAAGGCTGAAGGCTGTCTTAAACCAATCACATCAGTTTTCCCCATGACGGATTGGACCCTAGGGGCAGCCCTGTAAGCATTTCTCTTACATGAATGGACTCTATAGAGCCTAGAGTTTCATTCATAAAATGGAGACTGAAAGGAAACACACACACACACACACACACACACACACACACACACTCACACACTCACTCTCTTACTCTCTGGAATGTTCATTTATACAGAGCTGAAGGGTGTAGTGTTCCATCAGCTGCTGCTTTTGCCAGTAGACTGGAAGTAATGATTAATGCTCATTGGTCCTGCCTGCATGTAACCCGACACTATTTATGGCCTTGCAGCGTTCCTAATGTATAGTGAATGAGAAGACAACATTCTCAAATCAGAAACATAAACAGGAACTGGTGGGTCTGAATTCCATTCAAATATGTCATTTCAGCCACACAGTGTTTGTCTAACTTGAATTTTACAGGCAGGAAAGGGGGAAGGGAGGGTTAATCTGCATGTGAGTTATACTGGTTTTAAAAAGGGAATTAGAAGTGGGAGGAGAATGTACTTTGATAGTGTGAGAATTTTAGTTTCTTTTTAAAGAAAACAACCAGGATGCTTAGGCTCAGAACTGCGTATTCAAAGTGGATGAAATGAACAACGGTTTTCATATGTGCAACTAAGATTTGTAATTAAATAAGACAGTTTAAGTGTGTGTGTGTGTTTCATGAATGTGAACAGAAGAGAGATAAATATTATTTTTTAAAAGATTAGATTTAGAATATGTTAGAGAATTTTATTTTTTACACTTAAAGAATTTCTCTAGATAAGTGAGTTAACTACTGGGTTGTCGGAAAAGTCATGACGTATTTTTTCTATGTTTTTTTGTTGCAAAAATGCGTCATGACTTTTCCGACAACCCAGTAGTTAACAGTTTAGGGGAACAGAGAGACTTCTTTATTTCATAAAATATTTTTACCTAACATATGAATAGCTTAATTTAAAACCTTTTCAAGGAATTTTTGTCAGATTAAATAGATGATTGTTTTTATTGTGAGTGGTTTGTGTGTATGTGTATGAATTTTCTAGTTAATTGTTTCTAATTCTGGAAAATTTTACAAGGATAGATATTCTAAGATACACGTGAAAAACAAACAAAACCAAACCAAAAGATTGACAGCATGTGTTATTGTGATTTATTTACTATTCTCTTAAATTTAGAAAAGTATCTCTGCCCCATTCTGATGATCTTTTCAGCGTGTAGGCCCGCACAGCTCACTGCCTCATCCACATGTTTTTGTTATTCTTAGCATTAAAAAATAAAACCACCCACTTTGTATGACACTGAACATATTATACTGAATCCTGGGCCTGATGCCTGTTTACTATTTATGTCACATTGAGCATTGCTTTGTTACTTCTTTTGTCCTCAATTTCCTCATTTATGAAAAGGGCCAAATCTCATATTTTTCTGTTTTTGTCAGGATTAAATATGGTTATGTTTGGAAAGCTACAAATATAGCATTAGTTGTAGAGGCAGTAGGAAAGGATTTCTGTTATGATTTTATCTTGACTTCTAGAAATATCCTCACAGACTGCTAGTGTTTGAATAAGATGCCGTTGTTATTTCTCATATTTACAAATACACTTTTTGGGGCTAGAGGAGATAAGATGAAATAAGAGACATATCCTTATGTGTAAACGATCACGTTGTGCAGGGCAAACAAGGTACTGTGCTATTTATTTTGCTGTTTCTGACAGTGAAACAATCATACTGAACTTCTCACTAGTAGTTGTCATGTATAAAGCAAGTAGAATAAATTGTCTGAATCTTGTGGTGATCCAAGGAGAGAGGAAAGGGCGAGGACAGAGCAACCCATGATGCATTTGTTTCAAATCACGTAGATTCTAGAAGGTGAACGATTCAGTATTGAAGCTCAATATTAAAACTTCCACCTCTTCAGAATTTTTCTGTGGCCTATTTTGTCAGCTAAAGGCATCTTTTCTTGTATTCTCTTTCAAACATCTATTAATTGTCAGAGTACAAAATCTAATAAGTAGTCCAAGTTAAAATTGTGCTTATATTTTTCCTATCACTTCAACTTTATTTTTTAACTCTAATAAAACCTTCCAGCCTTGCAAAACTCATAAAGTTTTGAGTTAGATCAAATAAACTATCTTGTTTGAATCTGGTCATTATTTATAAAGAACACTGTCCGCTCCCCGAAAAACCCAGATGCTTACAAGAGAAGTTTATCGTTTTGTAAGTAAAATTCCACACTGTTATTTCATGTTATATAGCTTTTAAGGTTTGTTTGTTTTTTTAATTTTTATTCATTTATTTATTTTCACATTATATAGTCTTTAAGTTTTAAAAGCATCTGAATGAATGCAGATGACCGCATTCCTTTTTTTTCTTTTCTTTCTTTTTTTTTTAAGATTTTGTAAATACTATGCTAGCCACATTCTCTTTCTGACTTTCCAAGTCTGTCAACAGTAGATTCAATACACCTGAGCTGTGATGGAAGCAATAGATAGCTCTGCAGATTTTATATATTCATAGTTTACTACAAATCCTAATGGCAAAGATCCCTGCAAAGTGCAAATGAGGTAATACTAAATTCATCACTTCCTTCTTAAGATTGCACTCAACTCCAACTTTTCTGCCTTCACATGAGATTCAGTGACTAAGGTATTATATGTACATAAAGCTTTTGTGAGTGACAACCCATTGGCCTTATACAACTGGACTGTTTTGGTGTCACACTTGCTTTATTCCATTCAGACATACTAACATCGGGCCTTATTTTTAGAGTTACTTACTTTTCGGTTTGATCTGTAATAGAGATCATGTGGGGATAAAAAATTTCCTCCCATTAGCATCCTTTTCAGGAAGCATTATAAAGTTTTCTCATTAGCTACATGAAATCTATTCGTGTACAAGTGGAAATAGCAGAGTAAAAGGATGTATGTGAATGAATTTGCATTTAAACACATATTCATAAAACTCCTGTTATTTATGTACTCTAGAAAACCTTAGGATTTTAAATATTTAACTGAGATTGCCAGGAAATGAGGAAAACAACAAACAAAACAGTAAAGTATGAAGTTTAGCCAGATAAAACTTAGGCACTATATGCCATAATACTTATCTTGAATGGAATTGGTGTCATTAGTTCTGGATACAACTCAATATTTCTTTAGATAATAGATACATGTTTTTGAAAAACTTGTTAAAACTCCTACATATACATTGTAATACACACATGCACATACACACATTTTTCACGAAGCGTATGTCCACACACACATTTTGGCTCTGGACATTTACTATGCCGAGGTACCCACCATCATAAACATATAATACACAAGTTGAAGTGCACTTGATTTTGTCATATCACCTCCTCAAAGAGTTAGTCATGTGTATACTCAATCTGTCCTTGCTTTGGACATGCATATGAAAGCAAAATCTTATTCAAATGCAACATCCAACTTATTCCTACTTTGCTGGCATTTCTCATTTACTTTTAGACACTTACTCTTAAGTTATCACACTGATCGCTACAGGAATGTAACTGAAGCATCCAGTGATAGGAGTTTTTTCCCTCCATGTTCAGAGTTTAGAATCTGAAATATATCCAGGTTTGTATACTATTTTATAACAAATAATTTCAACAAACTGTAGGGATGTCTCTAACAGGTGTGACAAACATCTTTTTCTGATCTGGCCTGGTGTTGCTACTAGAAACTTTAGGCAAACCATGCCCTTCACAGAAACCTTCGTTCTGTACTACTAGGTAGCAAATATGCAAATCAGAGCAGTGTCTAGCAGTATTATATGTGCAAATTCAAAACTACATGTTGTGGTCAAACACTTGGTAAAACTTCCCAAATCAGTATTATGTTTCCCAATATAGCTTTAAAATGCAAGTCAAGAGAGAGAAACCACCTTTTTAGGTTCACTTAGTTTAAAGAGAATTTTAACAATGTTAGTACAGATGAAGACTGATGACATTGGGTAACAAGGAGTGTTAGTTTACAACTCTTCTTAACTGCCCCCTCCACTGACTAGTGCATTCAAATGACAACAGCGCTTTCCTGCTTTGAATTTTTACAGTATATTAGATCAGCTTTCATCACCATGAACTCATCTGTGACAAATTATAGGCAGTTCAGTTTCTGCAAGCTGATTTCACCCAGTACTAATGCCATGTTGTAGGGCTCTTTGATCTTTAAGTTTTGAAATAATAAAAAATCCTTTGTTTTAAATTGAATTTACATAATTTGATTTACAGATAAAATTGAAAACTTTTTATACCAAGGTTATTTAGCATCAAATGTCAAGAAGTGATACCGTAAAAAGAAGCTGAAGAGAGGTGTCTCCAAATGTTTTTAAAATGCAATGGAGATTCTCAATTAAAATTGATAAATAATACACTTATAATAAATTCAAAATTAATAGATTTTCAATATCACAGGTTAGTAGATTTGTGAAGAATACTACAGAATAAATACACTAATAAGCAACAAATCAACCATCTCAATAGATATGTGGTGTAAGAACAGCAAGAAGAAATACAAAATAATTTGGATATATATAAGTATTTCTAGTTTTAAATATTGTGGTTCATTCTGTTTAAATACTTGTGAGGTTCACTTAAAAATAGATTATTTTATTATTAATAATTACTGTATATGGAATCTTTACTATTGCAACATACTGGGTGAAATGTCTATCACTTACCCATATGGTCCTTCCAACAACCCTTTGAAGGATTTCACTGCTATGGTTCCCATTTTACACGTGTGAAGGCTGAGAGTTAGAAATATTAAATAACTAACAAATGTCCTACTCCCACGAAATGTCAGAACTGAGATTCAAAACCTGGTCTAATAAATGGCAAGGTGCACATTTGTAATAACTGCACTATACTAATGACCCTAAGATTATAACCTATAGTTGAGAGCAATGTAAAAATGCCGTCATATTAACATTTGTGCATAGGTTAAACTACAGCTCATCATTGTTGCTGAATTTCGTAAGTTTCATTTTGTGAAAAAATATAAGTAAGCACGTAGGCAATGCCTCTATTGCGTTCCACAAAACATTTGCCTTTGAAGTCACCGCTTAGCTAAGTTGGGTCTTAGATGAGCATTTAGCAAAAGTTAAAATGTAATGCCAAACTTCATTGGCTAGATTTTTTATTAGATAAGGTAGAAATGAAAGCAGCAGGCAATTTAATTAGCAGTAATTTTTCTGGGCAAGTCATTACTTTGATGAACTTCAGAGCAATGTTTATGGCTCCTAATTAACCATGTTAGTCATTTGATTGAATAATCACTTTGGAAATGTTTCTACAATTTGATTAGAGTCTGACCTACTCTGATAGTCATAAATTAACTGATATCACTTTAGGGTAACATGACTTTAGTTACTTTAGGGGAATAAACTCCTATTAGCCATATTTTTTCAGGCTTCTCTGGACTGTAGGAAAGACACTGATTTTAAAGATAGACTGGATTTAAGCAGTGCTAGCCCAGTGTCTCAATTTTAAGAGCTAAATGTTCATTTTATTCACTCTGGGGTATAATAAATAGTATTAAGAACTAGCAAAGACACAATTATATTCTCATGATTTTTTTTTCCCCCTAAATTGCCATTCGGTGCTATGTGTTAGAACTTTGATCACAAGTTGGTCCTTTGGAAATGTAATGGAGATTCTGGCTTTAGACTTATTATCTCATTAATTTATCACACATTTTAAATCAGTATACTTTAAATATTATAGAGTAATAAATATTACAGGTAAGTGCAACAAGAAACAAGAAATCAGCCCGTTCAATAGATAACATGAGTATAAGTGAAATTATCCATCAAATCCTATCTTCGATGTCAATGTCTAGCTTTCCAGGATTATGTTTATTTTGTGTTAGAACACTTCTAAAAGAGGTTCCTTTAATTTTGAATGGTGGGTTTCTCAGAAACACTTGCATTTCCACCCTTTCTCTTTTTCCCTCCCTCTGGGGAGGAAACACTATGTTTAGTTCCACACTTATATATAATAGAGTTTAGCCTATACGTTTTCCTCTAGCTGCCTCCAGAGCCAGCCAGCTGTTTTACAGCCACACTCCAGCTGGGCAGCGTCAGTAAAAATATTTTGTGTCAGGGTGTCAACATTGGTACAACAAAATGCTTGCTCCTAAGCAGCTGTGGAGCTGATGGCAGAGTCATTCACACTATCCCTTCCAGCCGCAGCTGCTTAGAGGGACTGTATGCCTGGTAATAAATCAAAATAATGTTAAAAATCAAGTTGAAGTACCATGGGTTAAAATGTTGGGAGAAAATGGATTGCTAACTATTTGGTAACCCCAAAAGATCAATTGCATTGCCACCTATCATAAATTCTGATCTCAGGAAACAAGGTTAACGCTGCCTTTCATAGGGTCAGAATGTGTACTACATAATACTTTATATAAAGAAGGCGTGATATAAGAAAATGTTTGATCATGAGTTTTACACTCTCTTCAACTGGTAAGCTATTGATTCCTCCCTACTTTTAAATGTTTTTGCTATTCATGGATTGCCATTAAGATATTTTTGACAAAACCACATAAGACAAGCTTTCTGTGGGGAAAAAAAAAGTGTCATATTTTGGTTGACCTTCATCATGACACAAATTTAAAAAGAAATAAGATAGATTTTAAAAATGGAACATTCCAGATCAAGAAAGAATGACACCTGGGCCAAACAGTACTAGTTATCTATTATAGCGTGAAAATCCATAGGTGGATTGCTAAGAAGAGATAAGGGCCATTAAGTTCCAATTCATTGACATGCTCTTCCTTACTTGTTAGGTCGTGTGCTTATTCCACGTGGTGGCAAAGGACATGTTCTTATATTAAGTAGCACACACACATACATTTTATAAATTTATTTTTGTATATGTCATTGAAAAAGCTTTAGTAAATACATACAGAAGTGAGAATTAACTTGATCACATATATTTATGCCTCCCTATAGAAACTATATATGAGTCCAGGTTTGTGGGACTTAAAACTTATAAAATTTGGGGAACCTTCTCTAAGGAAAAAAAAAAGTGAAATTCTATATACAAAATTAGGTTCAGGGCCTCAGAATGGACTCTTGCAAGTGCAGAGTCCTAAAGTTTAAACCTCACTGGTTTCACTATGAACCCACCTCTGATTATGTGAGTGAACTTCTGTGTTCAGAATCAAAGAAGTTGGCACTATTGTAGACTTTAAATAGCATCTGATGCAACCCTTTATTTAATAAAACAATGACACAAAATGGCTTGTTTAAAGTCATGTAACTTAATTAGTAGTGAATGAAGGACTTGAATTTTAATCTTTCGTTTTATATTCCATATTTCTTTTCCTTTTTCCTCTAAGCTACTGAACCTATTAAGTACACAGCCATCAATATGACTCAAGTTTAACTATTAACCAAGTTTATTTTCTCAGCGATGAGTTAATTAGGTCACATTGGCAAGGCCCCATTCTTAGGGTAATAATAGTGTTTGCTATGACATTTTTGGATTTCTGTTTTATAGCCTCATTGGTTTTGAGTATGACCTGTGTGTTTAACAAAATGAAAAGCCAGTCATGCTTTTTTATCGAGGGGGAAAAAAATAACAGTTACCTTAACGAGCTAGAGTAATTTTAAGAGATTTAACAATTTTATCTTTTCACGATTGTATCCAGTGTTCATGACATAAACTACGAATGAGTCTTTTATTGATTTTTGCTTTGAATGCCATTGGATATACACATTTATTCCATACATGGCCTGAAACATATTTTAACTCATGACACTGTTTGTTTCCAGGACGCCATCGCATTCATGTGGGATTGCAGGTAGAACCAACTTTTAGCATAATTGATGTGGATAAAACTTTGAATTCCCATGCCTGTTCAAGAGAATTGGTTCAACATGATCAACTTCTCATTCTTCCATTTCTCATGTGGGCCCTGCCTGAAATGTGTTGACAAGTTTTCCTCATGGAGACTCATGTCACTCTCGGTTCCTTTCCTAGCTGCACTGTGTCCATTGTCACAGTCTGTTTTCAGCTCCAGACTTCCCTGTGACCACTGTTGTTTGTTTCCTCTTTCAGAAGTGCCTAGCTGCCACTCGATCTATATGAGGCAAGAAGGCTTCCTGGCTCATCCCAGCAGAACAGAAGTTAAGTTTTCCATTATTGAAATTCCTTATAAATACCTGTCAAAATCATCTGACATCCCAAGGATGTAGACGCTTCATCATTATATTTTATGGGAAACATTGTTTATGTTCCCTAAACCATTATTTTTAAACTTTATCTTTTTAAAGTAAAAGGAAAATTGATCAAGTTGTGGTATCTTGCATTTGGTTGTTAACATGAAGTGTCCTGTGCATATAAAAAGCTGAAAATTAGATTTCTGTGTTCATTTTTGCCAACAACCACCTCCTCTTGAATTTGAACATGTGCTTTATGGATTACCCCACCTTGTTACTCTTTGCTGAAATGTATCTTTGAGGAATTTTCAATTCTGCTTTACAGCCCTAAGTCATTGTTTTGAAAATAAAACACAGTAGATTTAAATATATTTGACTTTAAATATCCTGGAATTTACATTTTTGGACAAGTAATTGTTAAGAATGGAAATTCACATTAAGAGCCCGAGAGAAGGAGTTTTTAATGTGGACGTGTTTATGGTAATCATGGTGGGAAAGCTTTGATCTAATGGACTTTGTTTGATTCCTGCAAAGTAATGAATAAACATGATTTTACCTGGGTATAACACTCATTAAAATATTTCTAGAAATATGTGCATGGTTCATGTTGTAAATACTCTGTGTTTTCAGTAAGATGACTTAGATGCATTCTTAATCTAGGTTAAGTCTAGTATTGGTTGTTTTGTATAAATTATATTAATAGAAGTAAATCCCTTTGTTTAAAGGATAGTATAATGAGCTGATAAATCTAAAATATATGAGACCAAAAATTTTGCACAATGCAATGCAATTATTGTTGATTCTGTTGTTATTAGTATGTACCCCAGCATAAAGACAAATACATTTGTGAACTAAAACTGTGACTGTGTGAAATTTCTTCCTGGTGATTAAAGATATCAACCATTAAAT
This sequence comes from Hipposideros armiger, assembly GCF_001890085.2. Classification (NCBI taxonomy): domain Eukaryota; kingdom Metazoa; phylum Chordata; class Mammalia; order Chiroptera; family Hipposideridae; genus Hipposideros; species Hipposideros armiger. The sequence goes on along the minus strand of NW_017731918.1, from coordinate 971,097 downwards.
AAAGGTCTACAGTCAAGGATGTTTGGGGGGGGGGGATATTGTGAAGAGCTGTTAATTTATTTTGCATTTTTTTCTGTGGGCTTATAGCAAAAAAGGAAAATTGAAAAACAAAACTGTTTTTAACTACTACATTGGCTATTGAAGATAAAAATGTGAGAAGCCTAGCCTAGACAAATATTTCTCCAAGCAAGGGGCTAACCCGAATTTGTTTTAGTTCATCAGGGCAATAATGCAAAGCAAATATCAGTAATTCACTTTGATTTCCCTCTTGTCTCATTGAGTAATAAAACTTGGAAGAAAATGGAAAAGGAGATAATATGTTTATAAGTCCTAGGTTTGCCAGTGATTAGGTGAGCTCTATGCTTGGGTTAGTAATAATATAAATAGCTAATTCTCATAATATCACTGCATATCAGGCACTATTCTAACTTGCATATATTAAAGCATTTAATCCTACAACACCCCCTATAAATTGGTTTATTATTATCCCCATTTTATTGATGAGGAAGCACATACAGGGGTTAAATAACGTGTTCAAGTTTCCAGAGCTGAAAAATGGCAAAGTCCTTTTCTACCCCAATTTCTGTGTTTAGGATTATATTTTAAATTGTGAGCCTCATTTCTATCATGAATAAATGTATCCCATTTCCCTCCCACAGGTTGTATGTTTGAAAAGGGTCCCAGGCAATTCTATGATGATACCTGTGTTGTCCCAGAGAAATTTGATGGTAGGTGTTTCATTGTGCTTCAAGTTTTGATCACCCTCGCCTCTCTTGAAAACAGTCGACATCCCTACTTAAAGATTTCAATGCACATCGCTTATGATTCGCTCAGCTCTTGCCTAACTTTACCTTTTATAAATTATCTTTCTTTCCCCCATTAGAAAGCTTTTTTTCTTTTTTCTCATAACCTCTCATTTAAAAAATATAACCATCATGTCGTTCTTGCTGAGCTTTGTGGAGAGGAAGAGGGTCCTTTCCATTGCCCTGCTGAGCACATGCAGCTTGTTTTTCAAGATTTATTGAAAGCTGATCCCATAATTAACAAAGCAGAACAGAAAGCATGCTACTGTGGATGCACAGATGACTAATGCAGCCTCTTTCCTTTTATTGTTCATGAAAAGATGCATTATGGAACACAGGAACAACATAGCTGCCCATTTAGTTAGTGATTGTCAGTCCTTTTTTTTTTTTTTATTTCTGGGAAGATGTCCATGACGAATGTGACATGACTTTGTAATTGCTTAAAAAGGAGTTAGGAAAGCATTAACTTTTTTAATATCATGGTCTGTGATATTAAAGAGAAGTTCCCAGATGTTTCTGAGAGGTGTCAAGTTAAACAGAATCTTCTTTGCTTACAAGGGTGGCAAAAGTCGGCATCTACGAGAGGCTTGGGTAAAAATTGAACAGGTGATTGATTTTGTGTTTCTTCAGAGTGGTCTCCATATTTCCTGCTTTGATTGTTTAACAGGAAAGGAGCAGGGGCCCTCTGATTAGCTGATTGCACAGACTTTGGGGAACATGGCTGTACTGACTTTTCGCAGAAGTTTTAAATTGTCATTATTTAAACAGCAAAGTCACGCTCATATTGCTTCTCAGTCTCTCATTAGTTGCTTGTAGACTACTCTGTTCTCAACATTTTTGCTACTCTTATACTTCTCAAAGGGGATGGTAAGCCTGGGGAAGATCTGTTTCCTTAGCTTCCCTTGAAATTGCTAAATTTACTCAAGGTCACAGGTTTAAAACTCTAATAGGGGTCACTTTTTGGCCTTATTCTACAATGTTAGTTTTAAGCTTTGAGTTTCAGAGGTGTGATCTATGTTATTTTTAAACATTAGTGGAGCATCACAATTCTTAAAATACAGCCTTTTCTCTTGAAACAAAGCATAAAGCCTTTACTTCTTGGAATGATCTTTATAGTTTCATTCAGTCTTCCTGAGCTTTAGGAAATCTTGGTGATCAGTATGGGCATATACAGAAGAAAAATAGCTCAAAACTGTAGATAAGATTATTATATAATCTAAAAGTCGAAGTCATACTAATGTTTAGGGAAGCTAACTGTCTTGATTATTTATTCCCTTTGACTTTTAAATACACCTCAATTTTACACTAAGAAAACATTCTTTGGGAGATAGCATCAGTCTTACATTTTGTAAGGAATAGAGAACAAAAAGAAAGAATAACAGAACATTAATTTTTTTCATTGTGCAAGGCCAGCACAATCAGTCACATTTACAGGCAGAAGCAATCTAGAGATTATAAAATTTGATAATGTTTCACTGTCTCCATAATTGCTGTTATTCCCATGGAAAATTTGTAAATCTCAGAAGGAAAAACTGAGATAAATAAAACTGTCATTGAAATCAATATAAAGAGACACTTCTGTATTACCTATCTTAAACCAAAACAACATAATGATTTTTAGCAGCTACTGACAGTAATTTTACTTTGATTTAAGTTTTTTTTTTTTTTAACTTGGGGAATTGGGGGAGGGGAACAGCGCTGGGGAATTGGGGGAAGAGGAACAGACAAGTTGCTGTCGTTTTGTTCTTCTAGTTGTGGAGGACGTTTCTTCACTGGCCCAAGTTGGCACTATCATTACACTCTTCCCAGGCGAGGCAGATCAGTTGCAGGCCTCTGGACGGCCGGCCGCTCACGGCAGCTGCTGGCCGATCACGCTGGCTGCTGGCTACACACGGTAGCCCATGGCAACCCACTGCCACAGGGGCTGCAGCCTATGCCACCGCCGGCGACTCACCGCAGCCCAGCTCCAGGTTGAGCTGTTGTTCAGCATCTTAGCTGTGGAGGGCAGTGTCACTGGCCCTCATGTGTGGGATCCAAACCGGGCTCTCTGGCATCCCAAGCCAGTTCTTAACCAACGCGCCACTTGGCCGGCCCTGGTTTAAGTTTTTAAAGTGTTGTTTTTTCTGTAATTATTTAAAGAGGTGTATATGTGTCTACTGACCAAAGGAAAGATTTTTTAAAAGCTTGTGGTTTGTTTGGTCTGTTCTATAATTCACCCTTAGTGTGAGTAGATCAGATAGGATATATTCTGTCTGAATTGTTTCTTTAGCAGCAAAGAGAAATTCATGCGTTAACACTGATATGCTTGTCAGGCCCTCGACAGTCAATCCCCATTGTGACCAATTCCACATATTTTTGAAACGGCTACAGACAGAAGTAAATAATCAGTAGTCACAAACTAAGTTTCTGTTTGTTTGTTTTTGTTCTAGTTTTTTGGTTAAACCAAGATAACGGACCAGATTTACACCAGAAGCATTTCAACACTAGCACCTTTATTGTAATCTATTTAATAGATTATTACACTATCTATGAATACCGAATACATGTAACAAACCTTTTCTTGTGGAAAAATAATAGATTTACAGAAAGTTCTAATATTTTTAAACTGGACTTTCAGAAAAAGAGTAGCAAACTAAATTCCAGTGAGTGAAACACAAACAAGAAATAAAGAAAAATGAGAATTTTCATTTGCTTCCAGTGCCAGTATGAAGGTGTGGAGGAAACAGATGAGGGTAAACCGGTGTGCCCTGAATGGCCCATGAGATTTTCCTAATTAATATAAAGTGCAGATTACTTAATTCAGACTTTAAGATGCTATTAAATTAGCTTAAAATTTGCAGTAGTTTGTCATGTGCAGGTCAACGCGATATTTATAAATTATAGTTTACAGAATTTAATTTCTTCAAATAAAAAGCCCCGAGCTTGAAATTGATTACTCCCTCTTCAGTGTTGCTTAGATCAGTGAGTAATGACATTAACAATAAAAGCAAAGAAGTGTGTTTAGATGCTATGATTTTTAAAGAAATCAATGGGGAAAAAAGGAATACATTTTTTTATATAAGTAAATGACATCCATGGATTTATTCTGCACAGGTGTGCATTTATTTTGACCCTTATATGCTATATAGAGTTGTCTGTAAGTTTGTACAGATTCCTGGTTTACATTCAGCCCCTTATGTATTTTTAATCGCTATTTAATGGTCACATTATATTTCATATAAACCAATACAGTATTTGTGGTTTAACCATTTTAGTGATTGGTTTAATGGAAATGTATGTAAATGTCATAATATTATAGAAACTTTCTTTTCTTTTTTTTTTTTTTAATTTAGGAGATATCAAACAAGAGCCAGGAATGTATCGGGAAGGACCCACTTACCAGCGACGGGGATCACTTCAGCTCTGGCAGTTTTTGGTAGCTCTTCTGGACGACCCTTCAAATTCTCATTTCATTGCCTGGACTGGGCGAGGCATGGAATTTAAACTGATTGAGCCTGAAGAGGTGGGTTTAGTAGTAGATTTTAGTTAGGAAAATCAGATATTTTGTAATATAAAGAAACATGTATTTGATTAACATTTCAAATATGTAGCTTTTTAATTTTAAAAACTTTGGGGAGACCTTTCAAAACTAAGGTTGGGGGGAAGCATGAATACATTTAAAATTTTAAAGAAATGAATATTTTGCAATTTTGTTCTGTTGAATATCACCCTACAGAATTGATGTTGAAGAAAATCAACCAGAGCATCATTAGCATAAGCCTTTACTCAAGAATACAGGGCTTGGGAAGTCTCTAAGGGAGCATCTAAGTTGGAGATCTTTGATAGTCTTTGGGGTGTCTGCTGAGGTTCAACTTGTTTTGATTATGGAGGAATTGTTCTTGCAAATTAGCAGTTAGTATTCGTACAATCTTGATTTTGTTAAGGGGGTTGGAGGGGAATATTTAGAGACTAAAGTCTCTGCAGTAAGGGATGGGGGAAAAACAGTTGTTGGGGGGGGTCAGGGATCAAGACATGCAAGCGCCACAGTGGGAAATTTTCACTCCTTAAGGAGACACAGGCCTGGTAGGAACATTGTTTCCCTTGGATTGTTGGTGACATATGTTTCAAGTCAGCTGGGCCATTCGCAATCCATTGGGAGGTAGGAGTAAAGCTTTAAATGTCGCCATAATGCATAAGAAATGACCAAAACGAGAGGACTCCGGATAGAGATAATATGGATAAATAGAACACATATTTATCTATCCCTGCGTCCCTCACAGCCCCCTCATTTTCATGTACATACAAATGGAGTATTTTCCTGAAGAACTGAATTCAGTTTTTTTCTTCCCACTACTAACTTTAGGCTTAAGGATACTATTGTTACTACAGCATAACCCACCAATAGCACTTTGGACCCATACAGAAAGGTGACTGTTATATGAAATGTTTGCATCTTTCTCTGCTACTATTAAAATCAACTTTAGTTTACATTAGCCAAGAAAGCAATGTAAGACTTTTAGCTAACATACCTGTGACTGAGCATATTGACTCATATATATATATACGGATACATATAGTATCTAGACACCTCAGAAAGGTAGAAAAAAATTAGCAAGTATCCAGCTAATTTTAAACCTAAAGTGATTAGTTTCATATAGACTGGCCATCTACAACCTAGGCTAATGGGCCTATACACCTTAAATTTTCTACCCTGTGAAACCATGTATTCAGCCATAATCAGATAATATGCTCTAATTTGATATCCAGAAGATAAGGTCATACACTTATGAAGATTGAAGAGATTATCTGATTCAAATGTGTTTAAAAGAAATAGGAAATAGAGGAGCTGGTTAGCACTGTTAAGTCTTCTCCAGGTTACAGCAATACACTAGTTACACTAGAGATTAGCCTGGCTCTGTTTCCCTTGCCTCATACGAAGCACACACCTAGAGGGGGCTCAATACTAGAATTTGTTTGGTTTTTTTTTAGCTGAGCCATCCTGCTACCTGTTGGCAGCTCAGCGGCTGCTCAGCTCGGGCTGGACTCGAACTGCTGTTGCTCAGAGCTCAAACTCTTGAGCGAGCTCTTAACCAACTGAGCCACTCGGCTGGTCCCTTCAATACTAGAATTTGGAAGTATCCATTATCTAGTACTGGCTAAATGATTGGGTGTTTGCATTTTGTAGTGTGTCTAAAGCTTATTTTGTCTGTCAAAGGAAATTCGCTTTTATGTAGATGTACTTAAGTGAGGTAAGTGAAAGGACTGCAAACATGTGAAGCACTAACAAATTGAGAGTAGGAACCCTTAATGTAAACTAATTTGAAAGCCCTTTAACATGATGGGAATATGTGCTCTTTACCTCCTGAAAGATGTTAATAATCATTGTAAGAGTTGGTTCATGCTAGAACTGAGTACAGGCAATAGGAATTTATATCATACGGCTGTTTCTCTTCATGTGTGATTAAAATAAAGTTGAGCAGAAACACATTTTTCATTTTTCCCCCATACATTTGTTAAGTTAGGGGAAATTGCTGAACTGTGACAGTAATTATTGATCCATTCAAAAGAGTAAAAATTCTTATGCTAGTGTTGAAATTCTTTATATAGCAACTGTTGACTTTTATGGTGATCCAGTTTAAATTAAGTAGAATACTTGACCAGATGACCACCAAATTCCATCAAAGTGTAAATTTCTATGATTTTTTTTTTCAATGCAAGGGAGAAGTACAATTACACCTGTTCCATACAACAAACCAACATTTATATACCTTGTCTGTAGCAGACTTCATAAAGTCAAACAGGGCCGGGTAACTCAGAGTTAGTAGACCATTTCCAAATAGTAACTAACTCAATGGCAATTGTGCAGTATGCACTGTCTCCTAAGGCCTTGGTTCAAAATGAAACATCCCAATTCTGATGGTTTCATTGTTCACTGTGTCAGTTGCTTCCATCAGGCCGTGAATGTGCTGTTTATGTTTAAATGTCTTCTTTAGAAAGTGTTTTTGAAATTTCTTTAGCCTGTGTGGCCTGTGTTCACCCTCTATTACACAGCAGCTCGTTGGAGCTCAGTGTCAGCACGCTCATGAAAGGTGGCTGTGAAGCTGTCCTTGTGGGAATGGCTCTTGGGTTCAATTTTTTTATGTTTTTTTCTTGCGGTTTAAAATGATAGTGAGTGAGACCGCAGACCTACGCTGATTATCTGCTCCATGTGTTTGAATAACTTTTAGCAAACACGTCATCCTTAACATCTCTCTTTTTCAGATATTTGGGACAATGAGATATTATTTTTTTAATCAGTCATGGATCTGAGGGAATTGTTCCAGGGAACAATTATTAGCATAGGAAAGCATCCATAGGACTCGGAATAGAAGTTTTTGATGATATTCATACTTTTTTAAGGTGGAAGGGTTACCAAGAAGTCTGCGAGTCAGGCCCTGATGGTCGTTTCCATTATTTACTGTTGCATAATCAAGCATGATTTTTAAAAACACATTGAATGATACTTGAACTATTACATTTTCCTATTTATTGTAATTCATTTGACAATAAGAGTGAATGCTGTCGCATCATCATCTTTTCACTCTCCTCACCTCCAGCCAAAGTTTTCATTTGAAGGAGTATTATGAGGAAGCAACTGCAGTTACTGCCACCATGGCGCCCACTCCATGTTGAAAATGGTGCCTTGGGTTTCGGTGGAGTTGGATGTCGTGGTGTTTGGTGGGTCCGATGTCAGGGCTGAAGGGACTTTCTTACTTGGTGGTTGATCTGACCTATTCAGGAAATTATTTATGCTAATTGTTAATTTTAACTTTCAATCTTTCTTGTTTTACTGTGCTAAGAACACTTAACATGGGAGATACCCACTCATCACATTTTTAAGTGCACCATGTAGTATTGTTAATTAACTACAGGCACTGTGTTGCACAGCAGAGTTCTAGAACTTATTCATGTTGCAAAACTTGTCTGTATCTCAAGCATATCGGCATGTCCCATTTCCCTCAACTTTACGATGAATGCAACAATGAAACAGCTCTCAAACCATATCTTATTGTTTTAAAACGTCCACTGATACCCACAGTGATAAGAATTCACTGGTATCTGAAGTCAGACTTGGCTTATACAATAGTATTTAAAAATGTATCTCTCCAGAAACTTCCACAATGCTGTTTTAAAGTTTGTTGCAAATATTTTGCTTTCTCCATGCATCCTGGTGAGTTTCTAGAAATAAATCATTTGTAAATGAATAAGTATCCAGAAATCCTTGTTTAATTTAAGGAGATATTAATAATTTATGTTCATGTCCCCTCCTGGTTCGCATGCGGCTCAGCTGCCATGTCTATTAAAGACTCGTTGAGGTCCATTGTTAGGTTTTTAAAAGACATTTTATTTACAAAGTATTGCTTTCATTTCTTACTGCCACCCTTGCGTTTCACTATTGCTCAGAGCATTTACATTAAAATGAAGTTTTTCTTTGGAAAATTAAGATGTCCCAGCCACTGTGACAGTCTGTTCAGATAGATAGTCATGTCCCTGTTAAATCCCGACTCTGTTCTCTTAAAAATATATACTGATACATTTGACTAAATTACATTGTATCTTCATTGAGGGACTACAAATTAGTGAGAGAGAAAATAGCAAGGATCAGTGTTTTTAAAAGGGGAAAAAAGCAAACAAACAAAAAAACCAACCCTGGAGAAAGTTTATTGCTAATAAAGTGGAGAGACAGTATGACCTCTCATTTCTATTTTAGTATATGTGATATAGCAACAACTTGAAATTTCATGGACATGAAAGAAAACACCAGCCCTGTTAGATAATGCTCTCTTGGGGTTGGCTAGGTATGAGTGGCAGCTGCAGTTTCTGCTCAAACTAATAAAAAGTAGAAATTAATGAGAACGTGACTTTAGCTATGCTGTCTGTATAATGCTTCAGCTAGCCCAGGGTGGTGGTTAGGTGTGGGGGGTGGGGGGATACATAAATATTGCAGAAGGAGATTTTATTAAAGCTCCATAGAAGACTCTCTTTGCCAAATAAGTTGCCCCTCCAAAGCCACATTCTGAAAAGCTCCAGTGATTTTTCACTAAACAACAAAGTGGACTTTCTGCTTTAGAGATTTTTGTTTGTGGACTCATATACATGATGACCTTTTCCATTTCCTTCTTATTTTTAGCATCCAGTTACTGTTCTCTAAATGAATGTTTAATTCCCTGGTTTAGTATTGGCTACAATTTCATCCTGATGCTGCTTCAGGCAATAAAAATCATTTACAGTCCAGATTATTAATTTGTATACCGTTTCCTCTGCTACACACACTGGGCCACTTGTTCACTCTTATTTCATGTCAAGCAGGATATCTTTTTCCTTTGGTTTATCGCAACCTCACAAAAACACCTTTATAGAGAGATCACTAAGCTGCTCTAAATCTAAAGTTTTTATCTAAAAAACTAAGGAGGGGAAAAAAAACACATAGTGTATCTCAGAATGGGAAACTTGCCTCATTTTAGTGAATTGCAGCCTGTTCATCCGCGTTGTAAACACATTCCCTTATTTCCATTTCATTTTGTATCCAAAACAATAGTGACAAAGAATTCTATTGTGATGTTTCAGAATCATCACTGCACGCCTGGTTTAAAAAGCAAACCAGGACACAGGAAATTCAGATGATGATAGCTTTTGCCTTTAGGATTTGGATGTGTTTTGGAGGGGTTGCATGTAATTAATGAATGAACCATTTCTATGAAATATGTTGATAAGTTAATGCTTAACACAACAATATAATTTTGTTTTGGTGGCAGGTGGCCCGGCGTTGGGGCATTCAGAAAAACAGGCCAGCTATGAACTATGATAAACTTAGCCGTTCACTCCGCTATTATTATGAGAAGGGAATCATGCAAAAGGTGAGCAGCTAATATAGCATTAAAATTCATTGAAATGTTGCACATAAATCTGCATGTCATGCTTTAAAAGCCACATATCATTGCATTGCTGAAGCAAGGTTTTCACTCACTTTAACATATGCTTAGCTCTTGGTTTTGCTTTTACAAGCCTTTCTATTTATAAATTCATGGGCCTCATAGACAAATGTGTAATAACATCATGTACCAAGTAGTAGACTTTCTGGAAGTTCCCACTTTATTGCATTTGATTTAAAAAAAAGGTTGACTCTGTACTAATATTGCACCTATACGTCCCCAGAAGTTGTTAATATTCTGCTCCATTCTCAAGAATTATTTAATTTTGAAATGCTTTTGTTTATAGATTCCAATTCAAACCAAATTCTAACTTCTCTCCTTTTGTTCTGATTCTAAAAACATTCAAAAGATTTCTTAAACTCATTCTGAAAAACATTTTTTCTTGCTTGAAGTCTTGCCTGGTCTCAATACCTGACAGCTTAACATCCTAAACCATTTATTAAAAATAAGTATTTGATCTTATTTTGTTGGTAGAATGAAGTGGAATATATTTTATTTTATTTCAAATGACCTGACCTTAAACTTTCAAAGTAGCTTTTTAACCCTTTTGCCACAATGGTCGGATATATCTGAATGAGTATTTCCATCTGCTGAGTGCGGATGGAAACTTCCAGAAAGGAAGTTTAGGAAAGCAGGTGTACATTTCCTATGTATTTTTGTGTTTTTCAAGAATGAATAATAGGACATTTTTATACATAAAAATAATGCCATTTATATACAAAGCAGCTCAAATTGTTATTGTTAAATGCATAAATAGTAAAAATATTAACTTTTTGTTTTTTTGTGGATTTCTGACATTTGGAAAAAAAAATCTTGAAATCAATCAATGCAGCAAAAGAGTTAAAAAAGTGAGGTAAAACAACAAATTTCACTTAGAACATACTGTAACACTTTTGAAGAAGGTAATGGATAAATGAATAAATAAAGGTAAAATATTTGAACATTTGTTGTTGCATCCTTTAGCCTTGCATATGTGTTCAATCTAATTGTCTTGACTATGATCTAAGTTTATGATGTATCCATTGTGAATTTGACAGTTTTATTATGCATCTTTTGTTCATTTGGGAGGACATGAACTGTTATATATTACAGGTTGTGGCATATTTTTATGTCACCATAGTTATGCCAAACAAAACTAGACCAGTTGGTACATCAAACATTAGAACAGAGAGAACAGCATCATTGAGTTTTCTAGACCAAAGGAAATCAGTGCTCCAGAGTTTGCCAGGTCCGAAGTTAGAGCTTCCAAGATACTTGAAAAGATAAGGCTGAATTAGATTCTCAGTTGCTTCCTATGTCTCTGACTCTCACCTTCAAAATGTATAAGCATTTACTACCTGCTCTTCCCATCTTCTTCCTCTCAGCCCTGGGGTCCTTTTTAATTCCTCCCTTCCTCTCACTCACCACTTCCATGTGCAGCCAAGTCCTTTCCAATGCACCCCATTCCTTTCGTTTTCATCACCATCTTTCTCATTCCAGCGCCCATCGAGTGGGCTGGTGCTGTAGATGGTCAACAGTTCCCCTGGGCCGTGTTGCTCAGCAGTAAAAGGAAATGCAGTCATGATTTAGATTTGCGTGCTAGCTTCTCATTGGATCACCTTTTTGAACAGATAAGCTACCTTCTTCTACTGAATGGTGGTGTCCTTACCTCATGCAAGTTATTGTGATTATGAAATCAAATAATGTGTTTGAGACACTTGCATTATACTTGGCACAATAAAAGTCTTCAACAACTTGTAGCTTTGAATGCATCTCATACTCAGAAGCCTATGTAGACCAAGGCATACTTGGCTTTTTTGTCTCAGCGGTTCACAGGGAGCTAAAAAGTATTATAAGATCTCGAGGTGTATGCACACCTCTGCTTTCAGACACAGTGTTTGACCCGGTATCTCCAGGATGTCATGCCTGGTCTTAAATATTGTCGAAGGTGTTCAAACGTATGCTTCTTATTACCAGTATCATCACTTCCATGTTTCTATTTATTTTCTCAGTTATCTCATATCTCATTTGTTTACCTCCTATTTTAATACATTGATAAGGCAAGATGCCATCAAATAAATAATGGCATAGATGTTAAAATACAGATAAACATGTTGTTGCTCCTCACAATTACAATTAGGCTGGAATTGCCAAAGAAAACTATGGGCAACTACCAGGGATACCAAAAAAAAGGTAAACAGTTTAAAAGATGTTATCTATGTATTACTTTTTGAAGTTGACTTGAATTACAGTAGCAATGTGTAGTATGACGTTTGCTCAAAAGATGGCACTAATCAAATGAATGCTAGCGTCATTCATTGTATTACAATTTTAATACAGTTTTTTTTTCTTTCTTAAAATGTGTATACTTTTTTGGCACCATCTGTATTTATTCATCAGCTAATACAGGATAGCAAAATGTGTATGACAGACCTTTTGGGGTGTCGCTGTATAATGTAAGAAAGGGTAGGTCGTTTACTGATGAAACATGCAAAAGTTGAAGTCTACTTGTAACTAGCACAACAATCAAGGCTTTTTATGATTTTTATGGACATACATACTGACTTTTCTGCCTCACATGCATTGAGCCTTTCTACTTGCTACCCCTGGCTCCCTCATTATCCCTGCATTCTAGAATGTCTTGTCTTCTCATCTTTATCTGTTAATCACATGTGCCACTCCAGTAGTTCAATAAATTCTAGTATAGTCATTCAGAAGAAAATTATGCAGTCCTTTTTTTAAAGATAAACAACTATGATATAAAATTATATATTGTAACGTGTAGGGGAAAATTATACTACACTTGTTAATGAATTTAAAACGGTGTGTATGTGGTGTATATAAAAGAAAATTAATTGGAAAGATTAGGAAATAAAACAAAAATGGCCAAGTGGATCTAAACATGTAAAAAAAAAACACACCCTGATTATTTCAGCAGTCATGGAAGAACTAAGAAACGGCAGAGCAGTAATGTTTATTATACCTTATAGACAATACATGTGTGTATGTCAATTTCAAAATTTAGAAATGCCTGGAAAAGTATATACAAATATTTTAATAGTGGTTATTTGTGAAGGATATAATGATAGATCATTATTTCTTTTGGCTTACTCTATAACTGTTAATTTTCCTGCAGTATCCCTGTATTCTGAAATTTAAAAACTTAACACACAAGTTAGATATCTAGTCTTTTAAAGCACAGTTCAAAAGATACCTCCTTGTTTTATTCTGATTCATCTCTCCTCCAAAAGTCATGTTTTATTTATCTCAGCATTGCAATTTGGGGATACTCAGCATTTTCCATGTTGTTAATGTAACACCTAGTAATGGAAGACATTGCTTATTTCCTTACTTTGGTTATCAGCTCTTGTTGTAAACTCTGCAGCCTTTAACATAGTCCAACAAATATAGTAATAGCCCTGAACATGTTTATTCAAAAGAAAAATGGAAGGAAGCAGTGAGTCAAGGCAGAGTCCTTAAGAGATTTTATAACCTTGATTGCATGTTACACATTTTAATTCCCCACAATAATTTATCACATCATTTCTAATTATAACAGATAGCAGCAGGTTGGACAAAAAACTCCAGTAGCCTAAAGTAAATACCTTTTTCTCCACAGCCCCAAAGAAAACCAAGCAGGTTATTTAAATGCTCTGAGGGGGTCAGCCGAGTGGCTCAGTTGGCTAAGAGCTCGCTCAAGAGTGTGAACTCTGAGCAACAGCAGTTCGATGCCCGGCCTGAGCTGAGTTGTTGCTGAGCTGCCAACAGGTGGCAGGATGGCTCAGCTAAAATAAATAAATAAATAAAAATAAATAAATGCCCTGAGGTTCCGAGGTTTGTTTGTTTGTTTGTTTATTTTCTTGAAATGCTTTGAACAAATAAAAATAGGAAAACTAGGACTCAGTATCATAGCTTTGTTTCTGATGTTTTTATTTTGATGGTAATTTCACCATTTCACCTTTATGAACTTAGTTTCCTTTTTATAAAGGACTGAAATGAAGAAGTTTATGCCAGGCTCCTCTGTTTGCCATGCAGTGTACCAGGGATTTCCCTCTCCAACAGCAGGCTTCCCTTCCAAGGAGCCGTCCCCATCTCCATTTCACTTTTAAAAAGGAACTGAGGGCAGTTGAAGAAACATACCCAAATTCATAAAAACTAAGTATTGACTGTTTTCAAGCCTAAGAATATTCAGATTACTTGGATTCTCAAAATTGGTTATCTTACAGGGTAAAAAATCCAGGGCAAATAGTATTGTAAATCTGAGTCCAGAACAGCAGTGCTCTGTGGTAATTGTTTTTTTTTTTTTCTTTCCAAACATATATAGTTTGTAAACGACGAACTCATTATTCCCCACAAAAAGCAACTAGAAGTGCCTATGTAATGCACAGGAACCCAGAGGGGATTAAATTTCACCTTTCTAAAATTACTGACTCTAGATACACACAAAAAGTTACCATCAAAGATCATACAAACAATCTTATTCATCCATATACCTCCCTCCTCCCCCTGCTTTGAGGACCTCGGAGTTGTTTATTAATGGCAGTGGGTAGAAAGGGGGACCATATTTGTTTCACTCAATTGTTTATAACTTCCTAGAGAAGCATTACTCTTCAAAATTTAAGTCTGGGACATGTCATCCCTACAAATTATGCCATTTCTTTATTTCAAGCAGCTGTCACATTTCTTTTTCTCCTTTCCTCCCTATGCGCTGTGTACTTTAAATTCCTTTCACTTTTTTACACCTCTTACTTCAATTTGACGCTTTACTCACATCCTTAACTTCTGTCTAATGCATCTTGCCTTCATTTTTAAAAGTGATGTACCCAGGATAATGCTATCTTCTTGATCCATCTTTCATTTAAATAAGGGTATGCATCTTTTCTTTTCTTTCTTTTTTTTTTAAATGAAAATACACAGAGTGGGGAAAAAAGCCACTTCGCCCTGTGAATCAGTGAATCACTAGTCTAGTCTTATTAGGAACACAGCACATTTTTCTTTTAAGCTTTGGAAGTTTCATTTTCTACTGTTTCAGAAATGTAATATGAGGGAGGCACTACACCTTAAAGGTCCAGTTATTTTACAAGTATAGCTATTACCTTTTAAAACAAGTAAAAAAACTTCAGTGTGAGATGTGTGAATGAAATCATTGATTACTTCCCCAAACAATGTAAGTTTATCTTTATATTAAAACAATCTGCTAATCTTCAGTTATATCTGGAATAAATGTAAATATTACACAATATTTTGCATTACCCTCAGTTGAACCGTTTATTTCACAGAGTAAAAACTTTTTTTCTTTTCTTTTATGTGTATCTGCTAATACTTGGTTGCTTATTCTTTTATCCTTCCTTTTTGGTATATTAAATCACGTTTTTTGTTCTTTCCCTTTCCTTCCCCATCTGGCATGGTGAAGACGTGTTTTTTTTTT
>NW_017731918.1:944239-950057 GCF_001890085.2 Hipposideros armiger | reverse complement strand
TTCTTTCATTTGAATTGACAAATTTGGTTAACATATTATAAAGACAAGAATATTGAAGCTATGCTTAAACTCTTTAAAATAGTGATAATTTCAGATAAGTTTTAAGGAAAAAAATTCCCAATCAGAAACATGCTAGATTTAATAACAACATTTACTTAATGTGAAATTAGGCTATCAAGATAAATTGGGCATCTCTCCACCACCCCCTCACCATACCGTTAGTCTAAGCACTGAGAACTTCCTAATTTAAAACAAATATTTTCCTGTGACTTTTCACAGAAATCTCTTATAGGTTCCTTTCAAAATCTGTTCCTTGAAATATGGTACTTAATCACATAGATTAAGGTGCCTTGTTTAGAATCATTCACTTGCAGAGTAAACTTTTGGCTTATTATTGAAAAGGCAGCATCTGAATAGGGAAGAGTCTATTATTATATTTAATTTTTCAGAAAATACCAGGCCCAAATGTGATACATTTCAAATTTGTTTGTTGATTTTTACTTATTTCACAAAGACCTGATTTTGCAGGTATAAATAGGTAATGTTACAAATAACCCATAAAACTATCATTTTAATTATTTCACATGCTTACCTTTGAAATTCAGTATCAAGAAAATCATGAAATAGAATCAACTGGAAAAAAACTTTTTATTTTTACTCAAATTTGTGATTATGTACAAACCGTGAATCAGTGTTTCTACAACCAAAACAAGGAAAAATATGAAAATAAATATTTGGATAATTTAGATTCTAAAGTAGAAATACATTGCACACTGATTGATTCAGTGAGTGAATATTACATCATATTAGAACAGGCTTTGGATTATTCATTTCAATTTCTTTTATGTTGGGAAATCCATTGCTTTAATCCTTCAAAATCCCAAATATGAATCTTCTATAAATTGGTATTAAACACTGCTTTAAAGTCAGTTGATTATGTCCTGCATCCAAATTACCCCTCCCCCCAATACGTAGACTCTATGGGAAGTAAAATAGATTTATAAAAAGTGATACCTGCCCTAAAACTAAGACTAACCCATGGGAATCTAGCACATACTTAGAGAACTATATAATGTGGTATATTAATTAGGCTGAAACATTCTATCCTTTAGTGCACAGACTCTATGTGAAAGGAGTATGGTTAAAAAGTGGCCTTAATGCTAGTTACAGTGGGAAACAGGGAAAGTTTTATTCAAATATAATGAGTGTTTAAGTTCAACCATGCTTGTTACTATAAAANAAAAAAAAAACACATGTGTGATAATTACAGAGTAGTAGCACAGTTAATTCTGTTGTCCAAGCCTGATTATATTTTTCAAATAAATTTGGTGCTGGTATGAGTTGTCACTATGTGATCTTAATATCTGCAAGTGATTACTGTTAAGTAATAATATATAGCATATGTCTATTACTCAAAAGAACAATTCTAAAATGTGAGTCAACTTACCTTTATATAACAAGGAAATAAATCTATTACCCATTATCACATTTGGCCAGATCATAGGAATTTCTAAAGTGAGTCACTGTGTCTATTAGGCAGCATTTTCAGAATTTATAATGACAAAACATTACAGAGGAGAAGGCCATTTGAATGTTTCTTACTTGGTATCTTAAAAGAGAAAACCTAAAATTTAAAAATAAGAAATGAGTGTGAAATATTTTCCAGTTGCAGTTTGATATGAGGCAGAGGAAAAATAGAGGTATAAAAAAAATAGTAATGAGTAAAAGTAATAGGAGGAAGTTAAAGAAGGCAAGTGGGCATATTGAGCAATTATGATAAGAATTGCATAAAAGCCAAGTTTCCATAAGATATCAGTGTTGAACATGATACTGAAGAATTTGGCCCAATTTACTCTGAACAGAGCTAGTACTTTTAGGGCTTGGCTCTTTTTTTTTTTAACATAAAATTTGGTTTAAAAAGATTTATTTATTAAAAAAAACATTATGGAAAAATATAGTTTAAGAAGAGGTAATTTGATTAGAGCAGTGGATGCCTTTATAGAGATATTGATCATTTTAAAATGTTCAATTAAAAGTATATATATAGAACAGCTATGGTTTATGAATTCATATGTAAGGTAGATTTTTTGCATATTGACTGATATTTACTTCCATTCTAAAATTATGTTTCTATGGGAAAGAAAATTTTTAATTCACTAGGATGTATTAGGAATAATACTTATGGATTGAGAAAACATGCTATGAAATTTATGTGATTATAGCAAATTAAATATGCTCAAAATTTAAATCTAAAATAAAAGCCCAGAAACTGAAAATATTAGACTGTCGTGATCACTCTAGAAGATGGCACATTTGAAAACTGATAAATGTCTTCTAAAGTTTTGACTTGCTTCTAAGCATGGAACATCTTAATCATTTAATTTATGACCAAGGCACTTGAGTAATGTCTTTGTACTCTTTCTATCACTTATCAAGCACTATTCTCTTTCTAGTAACAGATCCCTGGACACCTGATAAAACTTTTTCTAGGCCTATGTTCTAATCTCTTTAAATACATTTTTTCCCCCTTTTCCTTTCAGCAACTGTATTGGGAAGAAATTTTGGTAAAGGAGCTATTGAAATTATTTCAGTGACTCCCAGCCAGCATGGCATATGTTACTGCCCACATCACTTGATTGGCTTNTAACATCTGGCTCCATACATTAAGGATGGGTTTTTCTCTTCCATGTTTTCATCAGGTGGCTGGAGAGAGATATGTCTACAAATTTGTGTGTGATCCAGAAGCCCTCTTCTCGATGGCCTTTCCAGATAACCAGCGCCCGCTGCTGAAGACAGACATGGAACGTCACATCAATGAAGAGGACACAGTGCCTCTGTCTCACTTTGACGAGAGCATGGCCTACATGCCCGAAGGGGGGTGCTGCAACCCCCACCCCTACAACGAAGGCTATGTATATTAGCACGAGTGACAGTCAAGCAGGGCCTCCTCGCTTTCTCCTTCTTTTTGCAAGATGCAGAGAGTCTCTGATTTCTCTTCAATCTTCGTTTGATTTTTGTTGTTTGTATTTTATTTTTAAATAATAATACACAAGAAGGGGCTTTTTCCTGTTGCATTATTCTATGGTCTGCCATGGACTGCGCACTTTATTTGAGGGTGGGTGGGAGTAATCTAAACATATATTCTGTGTAACAGGAAGATAATGGGTGGGGGGTCATCGGGGATTACTTTTTACTTAGGTTTGGGATGGGGTCCTACAGGTTTTAAGTTTGATGAAGTTATGTCATTTTTATTTGATTTCCTAACAACGTAAAAAATGTTCATTGTCTCTGGGTATCTATGGTACAGTTAATTCACATTGTGTAAATATCCACCTAGAGACTATTTGCCTTGGGCATTTCCCCCCATTTCTGAGTGTAAGGTGTACAAAAAAAGAAAATCTGTAAATGGCAGTTTAATTGTTAGAAATAACTGTTTTTGCACCTCTTGTAGAAAGGTATTTAGAGATTGCATTTGCTGTTTTGTTTGTTTGTTTGTTTGTTTGTTTTGCTTTATCTATGACTCACAGAGGATAACCATAAAATGGGTAATTCTCTCTGAAGATGAATAATCAATACAACTGTAAATGAGGGGCACAATTTTGGACTCTGGCTTCAAACTGAGTCACAGGCCAGTAGCATTACATTTATCTGATGCCACCTTGCTGTTTAGATACAAATCATGCTGTCGTTTAAAAAGTTTGAAGCCCATTTCTGTTAAATAATGATACATCATGGTCCTTTGAGATCTTCATTTAAATGTTAAATCTGGGATCACAATGAAGCAAAAAATTCTCGTGTCTTTTCACTTCCTTCAGCACATAAAAACATTATTTAATCAATAAGAATTAACTGTACTAAATCACATATTATGCTGTTCTAGATACAGCAAGCACTCCTTAAGAAAAATATCCAATACACTTAAATAGGTACTATAGTAATTTTTAGAGATGGTACCCACTGATATGCATTTAAACCTTTTACTGCTGTGTTATGTTGATAACATATATAAATATTAGATAATGCTAATGCTTCTGCTGCTGTCTTTTCTGTAATATTCTCTTTCATGCTGAATCTACAATTACCATTTATAAGCAATGCAGTTAACTACAGATAGCATTTCAGGACAAAATAGATGACTCAAACCATTTATTGCTTAAAAAATAGCTTATGCCATGCTATGCTATAAGCAGCTTTGACAAATGAAGAGTAAGCTTCAGCTTGCTAAGGGAAACTGTGGAAACTTTTGTAACTTTTCGTGAAATGGAAAATTATTTACAAACTTTTAAAGTATACAAGGAAGTTGCTGTATGACATAGTGCTGGCACTGATATCCATCATCTTGTTTTTGACACTCATGTAAATGTGATTGGATTGTTTGAAAGAAGATTTAAAGATTTAAAGTTTCAAAGGGTTTGGTTTTGTTTTTTGTTTTGCATTTGGAGAAAATATTGAAAGCAGGATATGTTGCTCCATTCACCTTGGAAAAAACCATAAGTAAATGGTGTCTTGGTATCTCTTAAATAGCTTGCTAAACAATTCAAGTAACAAACATGAATTTTGTCCCATCCATCAGTGTCCCAGAGGAGCATTTTTTTAAGAGTTGATAGCAAAATGTTAAAAATTTGAAATCATCTTATAAAAGCATTTCATGATGAGCACAGGAAAGATTGTTGAAAGGTGATCTCCCAGCTACCCATGTTCCTCACACATCTCTAAATCGAACAGTTTTTGGGAAATCCACTTACCATACTATTCACATTTAATCTTAAAAAAATTTTCTAATTTCAACAAGTTTGTAACCTTTGATTTTAATGACTGTTCTGCACATAGATTATATATCATTAGGCCCATTGTGGGCTAATAAGTATGCCTTAAAAATCAGAACTTTTTTTTTTTATCCTACTATGCTCATGTGGCCATTTATAGTACTTAGAATAAAAAACAGATTTTAAATTATCCAGCTAAAGTTTTATTGGAAGGAAAATTGATATATTTGGAGAAACTGAAATCGGGTCTTTAAAATCTGATCTAATGAAAATTGTATTGAGGATTCCTTTTCTATTTCTTAGTTTTCCTTTTTCTTTTTTCTTTTTCAAAATCTAGTTTGCCAGTAGGGAAGAATTGGGCCATGAGTTATATTAAGGGGTCAAAGGAGAAACTTATTAATTATATAATATTTAAGGACAAACTATATATTTTGCTGTTTAAGGTAGTGACTCACTGAATAAAATAAGTATTTGGCCAACATTAAGGATATTTCCACTACAGAAGGGTTTAAAACATTGCATTATACACTCTTGGGAAATGGATCTGAAGTTTTTTGTTTTTTATTTTTAAGTTCTGTTTTTATTCTACTTTTTGTTTGGTTATGTTTCTATTTTCAGATAGATTAATAAATCTGGCAGCTGATTTCTGCAAGATTCTTGTGTTTTGAATTTCTAACTGAATTGGCTACTCAAACATAGAAATCAATTAAAAATTAAACTTTTTTTCGACTTGGTAAGAGTAATTAAAATATCTCCCCTAGTGTTTACTGCCTCTTGATGATGACATGCTAATACTCAACAAATAACAGCAAACAATTTTACATCCCAAATTAATGAAAAATAATTTTTTCTTAACTTATGCCTATTAAAATGCTGAAAAATAAAAATCCACAATGCTGATGGTTCAGAGCAGCTTCCTCAAATCATAGAAGCATCTTGGAGGTCATTTGATTAAAACTTCTTACAGATTGCATAGGCATACCTCAGTTTTATTGCACATCACTTGCTTGTGCTTCAAAGGTGTTGCGTTTTTTAACAAACTGAAGACAAAA
>NW_017731918.1:935851-937864 GCF_001890085.2 Hipposideros armiger | reverse complement strand
CCAATAGTCCACTGCAGTGACAATTTTATAGCTGGAAGCTCATGAGTTGATACCTACCTAAGTACTCCAGATAGTTCCTGTTTGCCTGGGACAGTGCACCAATTTTATCCCTGTATATTAGTAACAGTGCTAACTTTTACCCTCAAATTTGGAAAATAAATCCACTCTTTACCTGCACCCTAGATCAGAAAGCCTGGTTAAATGCTTTCCTTGGGTTGGCTCAAATAATGACTCTGTGATTGAATCATCACACCATCCCTCCAGCAGAGATATCCCTAAAACTTCCCCCTTAACCATTTTTCCCCCTCCTCCATATCTGTTGTGGTCCACAACAGTTATTATAAATTTTATTTTTTGTATTTCTGTATGTTATATTTTATCAGTCAAAGAATGATGGAGTTTATAGGAATAGGGGACATAGACATCTATCTGGGTTTTTGAGAGGCTGCACTAGATAGATTTTAAGGTTTGTGAATTTTAGATATGCCCTCATGAAAATGAATGCACCATGACTACTTCTTTTAAATGGAAAAAGGAGCTTAGTAGAAGGATAGTGAGTAGATGGTAAAACTGATGGAAATAATAAAGAACTCAGCTTAAAAATATCTTAATAGCAGGAAATAATTTATTCATGTCACTATTACTGAAATCAATCATTCTTTTTTCTTGCATCTCTCTTATTTTCTATTTTTATTTAAAAAATATAGATAACACACATTATAACTCTTTCAGGTGTACACCATAGTTATTCAACATTTCTTTACCTAAAGAAATGATCACCATGATAAGTCCAGCAACCATCTGACATCATACCATGCTGTCACAATATTATTAGCTATATTTCCCATGCTGTACATTACATCCCCATGACTTGTTTTATACATGAAAATTTGGACCACTTATTGCCCTTCACCTCCTCCCCTTTTTAATTTTTCAATTACATTCAATAGGATTTTATATTAATTTCAGGTGTATAGCATAGTGGTTAGACATTTGTATAATTTAAGAAGTGACCACTACTCACCTGGCACTGTATATAGTTGTTACCATGTTATTGGCTATATCTCCTATGTTTTGCTTTATATCTCCATGATTATTTTGTAACTACCAATTTGTACTTCTTAATCCTTTCATCTTTTTCACCCTGCCCCCCCCAACCTCCCATCTATCACCCACAAAATCTGGTACCCTTCTGACACCAAATAGTTATTACAATGTTATTGACTATATTCCTTATGCTGTACCCCACATCCCCATAACTATTGTGTAATAACCAATTTGTACTTCTTAATCCCTCCCCCTTTTTCACCCACTTCCAACCCCCCTCCTATCTGGCAACCATCAAAATGTTCTCTGTATCTATAAGTTTGCACCCGTTTTGTTTGTTTGTTTTGTTCTTTAAATTCCACATATATGAGAAATCGTATTGCATTTGTCTTACTCTGTCTGACATACTCCATTCAGCATAATACGCTCCAGGTCCATTCGTGCTGTCGCAGATAATAAGAACCTATTCCCTTCCATGGCCAAACAATATTTCATTGTATATGTGTACCACCTCGTCTTTAACCATTCATCCAATGGACACCCAGGCTACCTCCACATTTTGGCCATTGTAAATAATGCTGCAATGAACATATGGATGCACATGTCCCCTTGAAGTAGCATTTTTGGGTTTCTTTGGATAAATACCCAACAGTGGGATTACTGGGTCCTCCTTCATCTCTTGTTATAGCCTTTTTTAAAAGTCTATTTTGTCTGCTATAAGTATTGCTATCCCGGTTTTATTTTATTGTTCTGTTTTCATTTCCATGAAGTAACTTTTCACATCTCTTTACTTTCAGTCTTTGTGTGACTTTCAATCTGAAGCCTCTTGTAGGCAGCATATTTAAGGGTTTTGTTTTCTTATGCATTGAACCACCTTATGTTTTTTGTTTGTTTGTTTTGTTTCGTTTTTTAAATTTTGATTAAATTTATTTTTTTTATTGTTAGTTTCAGGTGTACAGAACAATG
>NW_017731918.1:926331-934385 GCF_001890085.2 Hipposideros armiger | reverse complement strand
TTTTTTTTTTTTTTTTTTGGATTCTTTGTTTTCCTTTAGCTGTTCTAATTGGGTGTTTTCTGCTACATTGTCTTTCAAATTGCTGATTTGATCCTGTGCTTCATCTAGTCTGCTGGTGATTCCTTCTAGTGCATTCTTCATTTCAGGTTTTCTTTATTTCTGACTTTTTTTTTTCATGGTGTCTGTGTTCTTTTAGTGTTTTCTATCTCTTTGTTGAAATTCTCACTAAGTTCCTTGAGCATCCTTATAATAATTGGTTTGAACTCTGTATCTGGTATATTGCTTGCCTCCATTTTATTTAGTTCTTTTTCTGGAGTTTTATCCCGTTCTTTCATTTGGAACATGTTTCTTTGTTTCCTCATTTTGGCTGCCACCCTGTGTTTGTTTCTATGTATTAGGTAGATGTGCTACATCACCAGTTTTGGCCACATGGCCTTGTGTAGTAGGTGTCCTGAGGGGCCCAGTGGCAGAGTGTTCCTGGTCACCTGCAGTGGGTGCTGCAAGATTGTCCTTTGTGTGGGTTGTTTGTGTCTTCCTGTTATATTCGAGCCTTGGTTGCTTTTGGTATGTCAGTGGCTGTGGGGTTTGACCACATCCACAGCTTACAGGCTGCTGTACAGGGCAGTTACTACATGGAGTGGTATTTGCCCCAGTGGGCTCTGGTGCCTGTTGAGATCACCCTTTGGGTGTGCCACTTGTGGGGCTAATTGGGTGGTGCTTTGCTGTGGTCTGTCGGTTGCCTGCTTGGTGTCCAGTCTTTCTCAAAGTCCTTAAAGATTGTATTATCCACCTTCAGGATGGGAGAAACACTGAGTATAGAATGTCCTTTTTGTTCTTCCATTTTCCTTAATAGTGTCTCAGTTCCTATAAAACCTTAAAGCCTTTTGATGTGGTACATGTGCATAAAAGCAGTAATAAGTAATATTTCCCAAGTTCTAGAAAAGTATAATCTAAGAAGAATAATGAGAATAAAACAATATGACAGTATGCATATAGGATAGGCAATGTATTAGTTTGCTAGGGCTGCTGAAACAAAGTAACACAAACAGAATGGTTTGAACAGCAGACTTTATGGTCTCAAATTCTGGGGATAAGAAGTCCAAAATCAAGGTTTTGGCAGGGCTGGCATTTTCTGAGGACTGGAGTTGTTCCAGGCCTCTCTCCTTGGCTGATATTGGATTTTTCTCATGTGTCTTCACATCCAATTCCCTCTGCATCTGCCTCTATGTACTGTTTCTCTTTTCAGAAGGGCACCAGTAATATTGAATAAGGGCTTACTCTAATGACTTCATGTTAACTTACCTCTGTAAAGACCCTATTTCCAAATAAGTTTACATTCTGACGTGCTGGATTTAAGACTTCACATACCTTTTTTGTGGGAGGACACAATTCAACCCATAACAGAAATTTAAGTTATGGTCAAGCGTAAGTGAAAAAATCTGTTAAAATGAAATGATTAGCATCCATTACATGTGACATTCAGACTTAAGCAATGAATTACAACTATATTTTTATTACATTACATGAATAATATGGATAAGGATATTGCATAAATATAACCAAGGCATCATCCTATATTCTCAATATAGATGTTTGAAATAAATTTTATTCTTATAGTCTTCTAGTCCCCCCATCAATTAACACTTTTCCTAAAAAGATGTGATAGAAAAATAGGAATAAAGAGATTACTCACATAATAAATTTAATGAAATTCAAAATTCAAAATGTAGGGATAGTAAGTGAGGGTAGTGGGTAATATAGAAGCATAAAGAGAAAAATGGAACCATGACAAAACTAGTAGTTTCTTTCTGTTGTCTGGCTTTTAGGACCTGGAAACTAACTATGTGGCAGGATACAATCTATGAAGAAAAACACTATAGACTTTTCTGAGCTAAAATGAGAAGTTAAATGAGAAAATTTGCATTGAGCACTACTTATCATTTAAGCACCATTGAGCAATAAGCAGCATGAGTTTACACAGAACAAATCATGCCAAACAAATCTGATTGCTTTTTTTATT
This sequence comes from Hipposideros armiger, assembly GCF_001890085.2. Lineage (NCBI taxonomy): Eukaryota > Metazoa > Chordata > Mammalia > Chiroptera > Hipposideridae > Hipposideros > Hipposideros armiger. The sequence goes on along the minus strand of NW_017731918.1, from coordinate 932,365 downwards.
GAATTACAAGATTAGTGGATGAATGCAATGTGGGAGATGTAATACATTTGGATTTTAGCAAAACATTTGATACAGCATCTCATGAACTCTAAAATGAATTCAAATAGTCAGGAATATTAACACTGGGGTAAGGCATGGAAATTAAATGAAGGATTGCAAAGAGAAATAAGTAATAATCAACCGTGATATGGCAGCTTGGGAACACATCATTATAAGGTGCTATAGTGATCACAGAATTTATTCAGTACATATTAACATTCACACCGCTTTCTCAGACTTGATAAAAAGAAATGAAATAAAGGATTCAGAATGCACCCCATGATTTCAGACATTATATACAATCAATTCAGATTTAGAGGAAGGAGAAAATAGATTTGGCCTCAAACATTTTTGATGCTTTTGAAAATAGTTACTTATATCACTGGATCATTTAATTCACTTGATGCTCTAAGAGTCTGTCATGATGCTGTTAGTTGATCTTTTTCTGTGTCTCAGAACAAGCCAATTCTTTAAGTCATCCAATCCGCCCGGCTTTATACTAAAGATTCATGAAAAAGATAGCACAAGCTTTCTCAGTGGCCTGACTTTTTAGTGCTCAGGATACGAATTCCATGATGGTTGTAGACTTCATGTTAGACACTGTGCTCAAGGTGGAAGTTAAATATGATACCTAATTAAATAAATGGGTATTAAAAAAAAGAAGCATTCCAATGAAATTCATAGTTCATACTACATGGGGAGGTGCTGGTAAAAGCAGTGAGGCCAGTAAAATGACAGCAGTGCCCGGGTGCAACTGAGAAATGCATATATCACATGAAAAGCACAAGAGTACCTTGGAAAGGAGAGAAACATTCAGCAGGATGCAACAAGGTAACAGTGAGAGCAAACAGCAACTTGCATATGAGTTTATAATGTCAGGTATCACCCAAGAGATGGAACAGGATGTTTGATCTATTAGATGAGATTGAAAAAGATTCATCAGTTTCTGAATATATTGCTTACGTCCCTTTTGGAAGACTGATTTTATTCCTTTTGGAAACATCATTTTCTAGAATAATGAAAAGGTACAGAGGGAAATCAGAACAGAGCAACAAAGAGAGACCCTGAAGTGGCAGGATCAGCTCATGATGAAAGATCAAAATATGTATAGCATTGTTAAAAGGGAAAGGGACTATAGAGGTAGTCTGCAGGTGAATAACGTGTTAAGCAGCAAAAGAGCATCAATATTTTATAAAGGCAAACAAAACAAAACAAAACACCCCACTCAACTGGAAAAGCTGAGATTAAATAAATTTATATCCACATTAGTAAAAATTAAAATCCTGGAAGGGGGAGATAATATATATCTGAGAAAGAGTCTCCAAGTCTCACTCTGATTAAATAATTAACTCAAGAATATGCCATAAATTTAGAAATGTGATGGCTTTCTGAACAAGGTTTTGACAAGGATATAAGAATATTCTTGTCAAACCGACAAATTCAATAACCTATTTCAATAAAAATTCAAATCCCAGTGTACACTTTATCTATCTTTATTATGAATACAGCTATTGAATCTGCATATTCCTACTTCCCTCCCCTCTTTCTTCTTTCTTCCTTTCTTCTTTCTTTCTTTCTTTCTTTCTTTCTTTCTTTCTTTCTTTCTTTCTTTCTTTCTTTCTTTCGTCTTTCTTGAGATATAATTAACCTCATGTTTTCAAGCAGTTTCTGTGGTCCAGTGTCTCTCTCTACCAGAGCAGTTGGCATTTGGGCCATACAATTCCTGTGCAAGACTCTCTTCTGTATTGTAGGATGTATAACATCTGTAGCCCTCAGGCATTACATACCAGTAGGTCTTCCAGGATGTACAACAGCTAAACTCCAAACATACACACACATACACACACACACACACACACACACACACACAAACACAGATACACAGACACACACACACACACATACACACACTTCTGAGTGACCCTAAGGTAACCCCCTACCTCAGAAGAGCTCAAAAAAATTTAAACACACTCACCATAGCCAGCTCAATAGTTAAGGTTTCCATATTCAGGTTTATTGTCACACGTGCATGGGAATTCTAAGATGCTGATGGTTGTCCAAGAGTACATAGTCACAACAGCCTTGTACCTACTTATCCACCATGGATCAGCTACACTTCTGTTCTAGACTTCCTTACCATGGTGTAATCTCAGGCCAGAACATTGATGGTTGTTACTGCATATGGGAAAAGAACATGGTAACCATGTGTTGGCTCTCAGAGCTTCTACTCGGATGCTACATTAGCACTTCTGTTCATAGTCCTTGGCCAAGAATGTCAACTGGCCATGTTTGCATTCCAGAGTAGGGATACATAGTCTTTCTGCAGGAAGGGGAACTTAATATGAATAAACAAACTGTCTTTGGCCCTTAATATTCATTTTGAATTTCAAGGAAAAGAATATTGGAATTCATCATTAAGTTCCTCATAGTGGAAATGACATCTTTACAGGTGGTGGTCATCACTCAACTGACATTCATAATAAAAAAGTTAGGAAAATTTAAAGCAGAACTGCTTTGCATTTGGCCATACAGGGCTTTCTGGAGACGAAAGAGTCAAAGTTACAACCTAGAAATTGTCTCACCCACTTCCCTACTCTGTTACTAAGATATTTGTTTTGTTGTGTTTATAAAACATGTAATTCTTAATTAATTCAACATTTATTGAACTGGCTCTGGAGATGACAAAAACACTAAAGACACAGCTCCATCTTTTGAGGAGCTCACAGTCTAGTACACAGAAAAAACACAGAGGTCACTGACATAATTCAGTGAATGAAATTTTGTATTATAAATACCTAATAAGTATTTGAGTACAGTTATACGAGCAGTTAATCTTGCTTGAAAGTGGATATGGAGACATCTTTATAGGTGAAATAATGTATGACCCAAGCATATAAATTTGGTGAACAATTTCAGGTAGATAATAGGGACTGCCAGGTGAGAGGAATGCAGGGGAGAAATCAAAAGAATCTGGGAGTGTCAGAATATTCTGGAAACTTTCTTAAACTATGCACCCCATTCCCCCAACTCCCAATGACACAACAGAAGAACCCCCCCCAAAAAAAACTAGAAGCATGCTCATTCTGATAAAGCTTCCAAGACGATTCTAATGCACCTACCACTAACACCACCACCACTCCACATTTTGTTCACTAGAGCTGGGTTTTTTAACATCAGAATCACTAGGGGAATTGTCTTAAAGATTTCTAAGTTTCAGGTTTAGTCAGCCTGGGATAGGGTCCATGAATCCTAACCTGGCTCTGCTACAGGTGATCCACTGAACTCGCTTTTATGTGATGGAAGATTTGAGGAATTATGTCTGCGGATGAGGTTACTGAGAGTGGCTGAAACTGAGAGCGGCATTCTTCCAGGCCAAGAGGAGATGCAGGAGGGCTGTTAACTTGGGGAGGGTACTATTCTGCCTACTACTACTACATGCATGAATATCCACAGAACTGTAAACCAAAAGAAAAGTCAACTATACTGTATGTTAAATTTAAGTCATAAAATAAATTTAAAAGGCTCAAGGGATTCTTAATATAAAGCAAGTTTTGGAAATTCAGCTTTGGCTAAGGTGAGTCATCAAAGACTATTAAGCAGAAGTGTGAAGACTGATATTTTTGTTTTAAAAGTATTCTTTTGTAGATGTATGTAGGATATACTCGGGACTATCAAAAGTGGAGACAAGCTGATCAATTAGGACGCAATTAGTTGAGGCAAGACATGATTGACGACGGTAATTAGACCCTGGAGACTCATTTCCTAGGAAGTGAGATTCCTCTGGGGAGAGCCTACAAGAAGGGCTGTGGGTTTATGCCACTCCCTGTCCCCCACCCAATATTATTATCTTTTGTTCTGTGTTAAAACCACAGGGAAATTGATGGTGGAGAATACAGTTATTATCATCACATCTGTTTCCAAGGACCTTAAAATCGGACATTTTTGAATGACAGAAAGAAATAAACCAAGAAAGAAAGTGTGTGGGGAAGGTTTTGAGTGCAACTGTGGTCTGGAGTAAGAACAGTGGTATCCCGGTATGGAGAGACTGATTTTAAATACACTGCCAGTGATGCTGGTGAGGTCAGTATATCAAGATCTGAAACAAGCTGACTTTCCCCAAAGATCAGCTCAATCATAGCATCCTGGCTCATTTATGAGTGACGGAAGAGACTAGATGGACAGGTCTATTTAAATAGTTATTCAGTATTGCAGTTTATTGTAGAATACTGCATGGGTTTGAAGATTGGGGCTTTGAAGTGTGCCTTAAGTCTTTGCACATTATGAGCCACCAAATTGCTCTCACAGAAAATTCCAGAGTTGAGGTTTTGGAGATTCCATTTTGGTGAAGATGGCCCTTTATGCATTATTGCATAGATTCATATATATATATATATATATATATATATATATATATATATATATATATATATATATATATATATATATATATATGAAGCAACTCAATTGTAGGTCATAAAGAGCAAAACACTGAAAATAGAAAGTTAAAATAGCAAAAACAGCCCTTTAATACCTCAAGCCCCCACCACTTGGAGCCTAATAGAACAACTAGCCTTGAGAAACAAAGGATATCTGAAAAATTCAATGTTGAAAGAAACCACGTAAGTGGTAGACGCTGGCCTGGTGGCACTGCAGCCTGAACAGGAACAGTTACAGCAAAAGCAGCAGCTGGCCAAGACCCATCAGCAAGATGAGCAGGAACCAGTGGAACAAGAGGGATCATAACAAGACCTAAAGTTTGAGGACAGCCAATGCACATAAGTAGGCTACACCAAGGAAAACTGGAAGGACCCTTGTGGTCACACACCAGATATTCCAGGACAGAGGGGACGATTGCTCCTGTACATGGAGAGGACATGCTATGATGAAAATCCTTCTAGTATTTACATACATATGATTCTATGTTGACTTGTGTGAGACTTAGAAACAAATACAATCTTTTTGTAACACTTTCTCTGTCTTTAGGAGACTACCAGGCATTGCTTTGTCTTGCTGTGTTGGTCTCTCCTGTCAGCCCCCTAGTGTGAGTTCTTGCTCTAGTGGCCATCCTTGGCCTTTTTCTAGTCTCACTTCATGTATTCTCTCTGGATTATTCCTCTTTGCAGACTTGGAAGCCTACACCATTGATGCTGATGTATTCTAAACATCAAATTCTTAACCCAGCTTCACATCCTAACTTCAAATTTATTGTTGGACACCTCAAACTGGATATTCTCCAAGCCTCTCAAATTGAATGTGTCCTGAACAGAGCTCAAAGTTATCCTCTTTCTTTCTCTGTGCTCGTCCCCTGAGTCACCCTACAAATGTGTACGCTGGAAAATCTTTCGAAATTCCCTCTCCAACTATGTCTCCCTGTTTGTTCTATCTCTATTCTATATGAGTGTCTTGTATGGAATAGAAATAATAAATTGTTTAAATTTAACCTTCTATGAGACATATTTTAATCAAATATTAAGCAAACATGGAATAGTCATATTTTATTGCTAGTTTGATAAACCCAGCAAAAGGACAATGGGGCAATGGAGTTCCAAATATCTTATGTATATAGGCTTGGGGAGGGTCAGGGATACAAATGAGCTGGGCAGTCTACAGCTAACCTTTACCTCTGTATATGGTCCACGTAGGGCACTAACCAGTCTGTTTCTATCCCCTGTCTCTGTCCTCTAGAAGCAGAAGATAAAAGCCATAAAAGACTGTGTGCAGCATCATCCTGGACCGTGTTGACTGGGGATTCCAGACCTGACTTGCTCTTCTTTACCTTGCCTGTGATAGGATAACCAGCTGCAGAGCCCATAAGTCCACAGTTTTCTGGTAGAATCAGGAGAACTCAGTCATTTTGGTTCTAGCATAAGATATGCCTCAACTTTGCTTGTGGGCTGGTGGAAGGGAAAGAGAGAGTTGTGCTCCTTGGTTCAGCGCTATACTTATGTTGGATAGCTGAGAGAGTTAACCGATAGTGATAAGGGAAAGAAGAATA
>NW_017731918.1:924256-925826 GCF_001890085.2 Hipposideros armiger | reverse complement strand
TTAAATTCTTAGGAGTGAAATTGCTTGGTCACAGGATATGCTGCTGTGCCATTATTTTAACTTTTGCTGAAGTTTAATCAACCAGCAGAAAAATCACGTCAACCTCATTTCAGAGAAAATAACAAAGCCATATTCCTGAACAAAAGGTAACCATACAAAAACAAATCAATGAGTTTTTCAGTTAAGGTAAGTGACTGGAAGTTCAGGGTGGCTTATTGAATATTAGAGTAATTGTTTTTTTTTTTTCTAGCTACAGGAAGATGTAAATATACTCTGGGCTTAGGAGGAACATTTCTACTTCTACTGATTTTTTTTTTCTTTCATAGAGTGAATAATATGTCCATAGAATCATAGAATCTCAAAGTACCTGCAGACCTGGGCATAACCATTGCCATCAGAGATCAATAAGCACAGTACTATAGCTATTCTATAGCAGGAAAAAGGAGGAAACATAAACTGTATGCTTGAATCTGATGGAGGCAACACAAAGAAGGGACAAGAGAAGGAAGTACTAGAGAGCATAAAGATGAAGGAGACACAGAAGGTAGATAGTCTACTGTGGTATATAGAGATAAGTATAGGATCAAAATGAGTATGGAAAGAAAAGAGGGACAGAAATATCCAATATTGGAAAACTGGTTAAATACATTGAACCAATTGGATAAATTTGAATATGAACTGTACATTATATAATAGTATCGTATAGATATTACATTTCCTGATTTTGATAGGTGTGCTATAATATATAAAAGAATAGCCTTGTATTTAGGAAATGAGGGCTGAGAAGGGTAAAGGCCATGATGTTTGCAACATATTTGAGATGGTTTAGACACAGAAGCCCGTGCATGCGCACATGCACGCACGACCCCTCCTCACACACACACACACACATACACGATGATAAATTAAAAAATGTGACCAAACTTTAAGAGTTTGTGAATTTGGTTAAAGAAAATAAGGGAGTTCTTTACAATGTTTCTGCAAACATGAAAATTTGAAATTATTTCCAAACAAAAAGTTAAAAGACTAAAAAAAAAAAAATATTTCCTTGGCTAAAGTTGGTTAAAGATGAATTTGTGATGCAAAATACACCAATTATAACCCTTCTTGTAAGTTTTCTATTATGATCCAGCATCAAAGATGGTCTTTGTGTTCACAGTACTGGAAGATGGAAGTTTAGACCTTATGCAGTCATACAGAACATTTTTATTTGGCAAACTTCCCTCCTGCTCGATGGGATTTTAATGGGGTTTCTACCGATACTTGACTCATCTTCATGTTCTCAATGTTTAATTCAAGGATTATCATGTGACCAAGGCGAGGTGAGAGTATTCCCCAAATCTTTTTAGTAAGTGTTACTATGGATAACTGTCTCTGGCCCTTGGAATTTCAATGCTAGAATAATATAAATTTAGAATTGCTTCGGTCCATTTTTTGGGTCTGAAAAAACGAGTTTATTTGCAGTAGGAGATAATGAGATCAAACATGTGAAATTAAGCAGAACTGAGCTAGGAAAAAATTGCAAAAAATTCATAAGCTATTTTTAACTCCCTGGGTTCAATGACATCTG
>NW_017731918.1:921747-923121 GCF_001890085.2 Hipposideros armiger | reverse complement strand
CATTTTCTAGACAATACAATGATCATAAATCACTAGGTATATATTTTAAGCCTAAAACATTATATTTCTTTTATATTGTCAATATCCATGTAGGTTTGCCTATAGCTTTCCAGATATATTGCTTGTCCAAGCATTTTTTCCTTCATCTCTATGCTTCCCTCTTATATTAATTTCATCTGCCTGAAGAACTCCCTTTAGAATTTATTAAGACATATGGCCAATGAGAGTGTCTGATCAGAGATAAATACATCTCTTTCTGGAGATTCAGATCTGGGATAATTCATAACTATGTCTAATTCATTCCAGTTGAAAAGTTGGCAGCAGTATCTATGTGGCCGTTAGAGCAAACACTTTCATCGACTTCTGGTTTTTGACTCTGCAGCGCTCTGCTCTTTGAGTTTTGGCCTCATTTCCTAACACTACCTGTCAAACTTTCAGATCTTTATTTTGGATGCGTAGACTGAGAACCACATTGTTTTCTTTCTGGCGACCTCCTTGACTTCTCTATGGCCAAAACAGCCTCACAGGTAAAAGATTAACCAGAGATTAATCTGCTTAAACTCAAACTCATGAGGTTGGATATTTTAGTATATGATACTTATTAGCTGATCTATGTTGAGTGAAACTCACCCTCTAAATAATGTGTGCTTCCTAACACCAGGTAAATTACAAAATATCTTTATTTCTGTTTTATGCTCAACCAGTGCATATAATGTTTATTGAAAATACTGAATTCTGTTGCTGATTTTATAAAATCAAGACCTTTTAACATTTTTTTGACATTGAATTTCAAATCTGTTAATATGTATGCACTCTAGCTAAGTATAAAAAATTACTGACAATTGTTCAGTGGGTTTTGTCTGCACTATTCAACAATGACATTTGTTTGAGTAAAAAAGCGCTTCATGTTCTCAGCATACAGTTCTTTGTTACTGAGAGCGTGCTTTTCCCCTATCTGAACAGCCTGAATTGAGTTTTATTTTGAGTTTTTTACCTGCTTCAAAGATGGTTGGCACACAGGTAAAGCTTTATGAAAATGCAGAGGTTGTAAATGCCAGAAAAAAGCCATTTTTCTACACTTAAAATATGTCTGTAAATGACAAATGAGTATTGATTTGTTGATAGAAAAATGCGCAAAAAGTACCAAGACCTTACTGACATTCTCAACTCATAGATCTCTTACTTTTAGCAGAAAAATCCCAAATATTATATACTTTCAACTAGGGCTCTTATCAATGGAATTGATAGTGTCAGCTCCATTTGTATTCTTTGACTAGTCTCATAAGTATGTCTCTGACCAACTCTGACTCTCCCATCAGACTTGGAACTGAAAAGAAGTAAAATGATACTTTATAAAGGATTACACTAAAAAAA
>NW_017731918.1:912288-918327 GCF_001890085.2 Hipposideros armiger | reverse complement strand
AGGTGGGGGAAAGTACAGGTGGGGGAAATGATGAGGGGAAAGGTAAGCAAGCAGCATACAGGTGATGGAGTGGTATAGCAAAGAGATGCAAAAATTAATGATTTATTATGGGAAATTCACATCAAGGGTCTGTTTCTAGCTCTATTACCAAAGAGGACTAGTCTCACTGCGTGAACCAAATCAGTGCTGCTTATTAACATCGAGCAGTTTCACAGGGGTTAAGAGTAAAAGAGGAGACAGTGGTGATGTGGGTTTACATGCCATGTTTTCATGGCTGAGCTAATAATTGGCCACAGCCGTTCAGGAGTCAAGGGTGAGCAAACTAGAGCCTGTGGGCCAAATCTGGCTGAGGCCTGTTTTGAAAAAGAAGCTTTTGTTGGAACACAGCCATGTCCATTTGTATACATATTGTCTATGGCTGTTTTTGTATTATAATGGCAGAGTTCAATAGTTGTGATGGAGACCACTAAGCCCCTAAAGCTGAAAATACTTTTGAGTCTTTTACAGAAAAAGATCCCCTACTGCTGCTCTTAAAAGGTTTTTTAACATGCATTTTAGAAAATTCATAGCTCTAGAATTCCAATTGGTTAGGTTAAAATCCTTTTCTTCTGTCTAGTAACTCGGTGGTCTTGGACTAGACATTGCTACTGTTCGACCCTCAGTGTTCTCCATGTGTGAAACGGGCATAATAATCTTCTGCATTGGGGTTGTTACTAGGACCAATTAAAGATGTTAAACACGACCAGCATCACCGTTCTACTTTTCACATCTATACACTACGCTATTGCTTCCCTGTTGGTGTCTTCTAAGGACTATTAAAGTTTCTGTCACCCACGCTGATACTTTGCTAGATACATTTGTGACCACCAGGCATTGCAATGGCCCTTGGAGTTCCAAAGCTTCACAGATATTTGTAGCAGTTTAGAATAGAAGGCCTTGTACCACCATTTTGTTTTAAAATCTGTTACAGGCATACCAAAACAGTACAAGTTGTTCCATAATTTTAAAATATTCAGTGAAATTGCCCTTTTGGTTTTAACTCAGAGTCCTCTCTCTCCATTAGGACCCAGATAGAAATCCATGGTGTTGGGCCAGAGACAATCTGACAGGAGACTCTATTTAGAATCTATTTCCCCTGCTGAAGATAAACCTGAAGTATGGAATCAAGTTGGTCATTGATAGCTCTCTCTTCCTTTGGGATGATCTCTTGCCCTGGAGACTTCTCAGTTCTCCAAGCAAGTCTTCTTTCTAGTTTCTCTTCATGGTTTTTACTGATATTACCAGAATATCTGAACTCTAACAAATAGAACAGCTTACCCAAAAGTTGGTGATTCCGTTGCCTCCTCCTCACTATTCTAACCTTTGTAGTATTCAAATTAGGGATTCCTAAATATATTTAGAAATAGCTAATACACTTTAAGATAATATCAGTTGCTAATATTTACTGTATGTATTTGCTATGTGCCAGATACTGAGCTAATTACCTTAATGCATTATTTTATTCAATTCTCAAAGCCCTCTGAGGTATTATCATCATACCTACTTTATACATAAAATAACTAAGTTTTTTGGGGGGAAGATTAAAGAAATTGACTGAAGTGACAGTGGTAGAACAAAAACTTGAAATCAGAGCTTTTATTTCTAAAGCCCATACTTTTGAGTGCCACCCTGTATTATTTCTCAATATTGGTAATTGTTATGGGTTTGAATTGGGTCTCATAAATATATATTCTAACTTTCAGTATCACAGAAATTAAATTTATTTGTAATTAGGGTCCTGGCAGAGATAATTTAAGATGAGGTCCTACTGGACTAGGATGGGCCCCTAATCCAATATTCCTCGTGTCCTCATTAAGAAGACAGCCATGACAAGAGAAAAACACACAGGATAACCCCATGTGATAAAGAAGGCAGAAAGTAAGCCAATGGATGCCAAAGATTGTTAGCAAACCACTAAATGCTAGAAAGAGCCAAGGAAGAATGTTCCTACAGGTTTCAGAGGAAACATGGTTCTGCCAACCAACACCTTGACTTTTGACTTCTAGCCTTTAGAATTGTGAGACAATACATTTCTTTCTTTTTTTATTTTTAAGACACCCATTTTGTGGTACTTTGTTTTGGCAACCCTAGGAAACTAATTCAGTGATAAAAATGGAGAAACACTAAGGAAAAATGTTATCATGCCATAGAGAACCTAAATTGTAATATAGCCCAAGAGGGATAAGAGACGCCAAAATAAAACAACTTTCTAAGTAGAAAGAAAGAGAAGGAAGAGATAAATAAATTAACTATAAATAAGCAATATGGTTATAAAGTGAGATCTCTGATGACATCTGATTTTAAAAGGATATTCATGAAAAATGAAACAGGGATGTAAAACTAAAGTAAACAAATACAAATAACTAATTATTAATGAGTTTATCATTTGGTGGTTTGGTGATGGTGACCTGGGAGGTGGATAGTTGCATACGAGTATAACTAAAGACAAAACTAAATAAATACATGTTGGATTTAAAGTAAACTTTTCTAAGTTGACATCCAAATGTGGCATTCTAGAAATGGCATCCAAAGAAGAAAATAAACTAGAGCAATCGTTTAGATCTACAACCATAAACTGCCTGATTAAAAATAGCTAAAATTGCTCCCTTTTGAAATAGTCTATTGTTGTTGCCTATCTCATCTCAGCTGAACTCTTTCCAATATTGGAATGTAGCATTAGGGCATCCCTACTCTGCAATAGACTCAAACAACTTACTGTTGGTTTCCATGTGGTTCCAAACAATACATATATTCTAATATGTAGGTGCTTTTAATGATGCATAAAAATATTAATCCACTCAAAAACATCTAGTTTGTTTTTTCTCTAGTTAACCTGAAAATGGTCAATCTACCTATGGAAATTAGAGTTGTGTATGTGAGAAGTATGTGAAATTTTGGGTGTGCAAATACTGTACATGGAAAGCCTTGGTTCTTTTTCTTTTCTTTTTCCCTTTTTGCCTCATTGCTGCTTGGACTCATATTTCTTGAACCTTGACTATATGACCGACCCATCATGCTTTCCCTTTAAGGTACAGTGTAAGAATCACTTCCTCTGTCAAGCCTTCCCAAACTGCCTGTCCTTTAGCCCATGTTGGTATTTCCTCCTTTGTGCAAACANTTTTATACCTTTTACCTAATCAAAATCTTAAATCTGTTCACAGGCTTTCAGCCCAGCATTGTACTGTTGTATATTGATTGTGCCGAAGGGCACCTCCTTGTGGAGAACAATTGATTTTTCTTTGTTAGCAAAGTGATTTTAATAGTCTTTCTACAGGCTGTCATGTTGCAGGGCCCATAAGCAAGATGCACCTGTTACCAGAAGTTAGTGATCAATCGCTCAACCCACAGAAAATGTGCCTGTCTGCTGTGCTAACACTCCTCCATAGCAATTACTCAGAAGGTGACTTTAACTCATTTTGATAAATAGGCTGCCTGGGTGTCTCAGGTGGGTTATCTTAAGCATTTTTACGTCTGAGCCTGATGTTAGTTGTTTTGTTAAATTGCCATTAAGAGAGTGTGGTTACACGAACAGATTTTTGCTATTTAAGGGTGCTTTAGTAGCTTCATGCCAAACTCCCATGCCAAAGAAACCAGCCCAAAGTAAAGGTCACTGCTTTGAAGAGTGAGTGATAATAACTCTGTTTGTACTGCCCTTGATATTTGAAAACGGCTCTGCTGGCTATGTGGCATGACTAAAAAGTCAAAGGTAGGATCTATAACTTTATTCAGCACAATTACACTCTGTTCTCCTTGACCAGTGGTGACCGCTGTTTCCTTAATGTTATACAAAGTGTCTCTTATTTTGTTTTCCTCTTCATGAATCTGGCTCAAGAAGTTTTTCTCTGTGTGTATGGAGGCCTCTGTGTGATCTGTAGTTCTGCTAAATTCTTTAAAAACTTTTTGCAAATCTTTAAAATGTATCAGCACAGTAAGCTTGTAGTTGAAATGCATGACAAACAATATTATTAGCTACCATTGCTTAGGAGGCTGCCTGTATTATCTTTCAATCAAATCCTTCAAACTATGGATTACAGGATGTTTTATAAAGGAGGAAATCTGAGAGAAATTTGCAAAAACTTTAGGTAACATCATCAGGTTACAAAGAGCTATAAGTGATAAAATCAGTATTTGAACCTAGTCCATCCTCTTAACCACAATATCAGTGGTTATTAGAGTCTCTCAGCAACATGGTGTAAATGTGAACTAGAAGATGGAGAACCCTTGCCTGGATCCCAACCACATAAAAATTCCTGTCACCATGCTGGGTAGAAACCTTCTCTTTGGTTCAGCAAATATGTTGGAGGGAGTTCTATATGTCAAACAGCATGATCGACTTTGGGGATAAAGTATCAAATTGAGAAAAGCACAATCCCTGATTTCAAGAAATCAAGAAATTTGCCAGGAAGTGGGGGGATGGAATTGTCACGAAGGGACTCAGCAAGGGAAAAGACTCCTGCAGCCTGGAGGTAGGGAATTGTTTAAATGAAAGATATGGCTTTAGTTTAAGGCCTTAAAACACAAACGGGGTTATGTCTTTGTCTCCCCTTCAAATTCATATGCTGAGTCTTGACCTCCTTACCTCAAAATGTGACCTAATTTGGAAATAGGGCTTTTGCAGATGTAGCCAAGTTAAGATTAGGCCATTAGGGTGGATCCTAATTTAATATGATTGGTGTCTTTATAAAAAGGGAAAATTTGGACATAAGAAACACAGGGAAAACACCATGTAAAAAGCGGATTTATGCTGTCACAGCCAAGGAACGCTAAAGATTATCAGCAAGCCGCCAGGATCTAAGAGAAGCTGGAACAAACTGTCCCCAAAGTCCTCAGAAGAAATCAAACATAGTCAGACTTCCTTTTATTGCGCCTCACTTTATTGCATTTCACAGGTGATGTGTTTTTTACAAATTAAAGGCAACACCCTCCACCAGCAAAAAGGTTACGATTCACTCTATTGCTTGCAATCCTAGCTTTAGTACGGTGGTCTGGGGTGGAACCCACAATATCCCTGAGGAATACCTCTAGACTTCTGAAAATTTGCTAACCTTGATCTCAGACTTCCAGCCTCCAGAACTGTGAGACACTACTTTTCTCTTGTTTAAGCTACCCAGTCTGTGGGACTTTGTTAGGGCAGTCCTGGCAAGCTAATACAAGGATTTTGACAATAATAGTGGTAAAGAGAGGGAAAGAGATTGTTTTAGTTTGGTTTCAGGTGAAGGAAAAAGCCAAGCAAACTTTGAAGATTAGGAAGTGTTTGCGGTGTGAGGAAGCAGTGAGCAGCCTCTGGGTGCTTTTTGAGTGAGCAGCAGAGTGGAGTTTTCAGGGCTGTGTTTTAGGAAAATTTATCTCATATCATAGGTAGGAAGATTAACAGAGGGCAGATTTAGCGTGTCATGGAATCTTTTGCAGGTGAAAGTCATCAAGAAAGAACAGAAGGATGCTTGGATTGATAAGAATATTTAAAAGTGAACTTCCTTTAAAGATATGTAACTAACTCGGACCTTTACACTTGTAGATGAGAGAAGGAGCCCAGTCATTCTGCCTGAGGGATTAGAACAAGAAATAATGATGCAATGTTACATCAACAAAAGGAAGGATATTTTACTTCTTTCTCTACCAGTTCAGGTCTTACGTAGCTAGAAAGAAATCTAGATGATGAACCAGCAGACTTGGATTTAAGAGTCTGTTCTGCAATAAATGCTATAAGCAGTTCAATACATTTCTCTACATATCTTCATTTCAGTGTTTTTAAATTTTATTTTTATTTTATAAGAAAGTGGTGGATGTAATTACGTTACTTTCAGCTCTAGTCAAGAGTTTCTTTTAGGAATGTGGTCAGTTTTCACTTTAGATGTTTTTGGTTTTATGTATCTTGTATTTCTTTCTCAGTCTTTATGCTGTATTAATATAATTAAACTTTCGAATAACTGAACGTTTAAGAGTGTACCCACCCAATGGTGATCGTCTAATCATTTGAAGTGTTCGTAGAATTCACATGGC
>NW_017731918.1:903729-908669 GCF_001890085.2 Hipposideros armiger | reverse complement strand
AAAAATATTTTTTGTTACATTATCTGGCATTTTTGTGTGCTTACGTGTTGAATGTGAGCCCCTTGATGGCAGGGGCTATGCCTTATTAATATTTATAAACTTAATATCTAGAATAGTGTCTGGCATATAGCAACCACTCTGAAGAATGAATGAAATAAGAACTGTAATTTGAGAAAAATATATTAGGGAAAATGGAAAAGAACTTATCAGTAATATTCAGATCTCCAGATGACCAAGGCTAGGTTCAGGACTCAGGCAGAGATAACATCAATGAGAAGGCAGAAACTCTAAATGGCTGTTCTGCTTCCATCTTGCATTTAGAAGAGAATCCTCTTAAAAATGAAGCTAGGATCATGGTTAAGAGGATTTGAAATTGAAGATCAGTGAGGTGACTATAAAGGCACTAGACTGCTTTCAGTGAATATAGGTCTCTAGCATTAGATGAAGGACATATGAAGGTTTAAAAATAAAAACAACAAACTTTCCATGTTAAGTTATTTAAGTTCATTAACTATAGTCATTATGTTGTACACTTTTTTTCTTATAATTGGATGTTTGTACCTTAGACCACCTTGATCCAGTTTTCTCTCCCCTTACTGCCACCAACCACAAATCTGATCTTTTTTTTTTCTTTCTTAGAGTCCATATATACGTGATCATAGAGTACTTATCTTTCTCTCTCTGACTCTTTTCACTTAGCATAATGCTCTCAGGGTCCATCCATGCTGGAGCAAATGGCAGGAGTTCTTGATTTTTATGGTTGAATAATATTCCAACATACATCTCACATCTTTATTTTATCCATTCATATGTTGATGGAAACTTAGGTTGCTTCCACATGTTGGCTACTATAAATAATGCTGCAGTGAACATGGGGGTGCAGATATCTCTTCAACAGTGTCTCCATTTCCTTTGGATATATTTGCAGAAGTGGGATTACTGGATTGTATGGTAGTTCTATTTTTAATTCTTTGAGGAACCTCCATACTGTTTTCCACAGTGGCTTACCACTTTATAATTCTACCTACAGTACAGTAATTCTACCTTTTCTCCACATCCTTGCCAGCACTAACTCTTATGTTTTTGATAATAGCCATTTTAACATGTGATTTTGATTTGCATTTCCCTAATAAGTAATATTGAGCAACTTTTCATAATCTGTTGGCAATTCATATATCTTCTTTGTTAAAATGTCTATTTATGTCCTTTGCCCATTTTTAAAATTGAATTGTTTGTTATTGAGTTGTATGGGTTCTTTACATATTTTGGTATTTACCCCTTATCAGATATGTGGTTTGCAAATATTTTCTTCCATTCTGTTGGTTGTCTTTTCATTTTATTGATCATTTCTTTAACTATGCAGAAGCTTTTCAGTTTGATGTATTTCTACATGTCGATTTTTGCTTTTGTTGCTTATGCTTACCCAACAATTCATTGTCAAGACCAATATCAAAGAGCTTTATTTCTAAATTTTCTTCTAGGAGTTATGTGGCTTCAGTTCTTGTATTTAAGCCTTTATTTATATTAATTTATTTCATGTTAATATTTGTGAATGATGTAAAATAGGGATTTAGTTTCACTCTTTTACATGTGAAAAGCCAACTTTCACAGCACTATTTATTGAAGACTGTCTTCTTTGAGTATTCTTGGCTCTTGTCAATATTAGCTGACCGTATGTGCATGGGTTAATTTCTGGTCTCTTGCAAATCATTATTTTTTTTAAATGAATCATAAGCAACTTCTGTTCTCTGGATTGTTTTTCACATACTAAGATTTTCAACTTAACAGTGCTCAAAAATTGTTGCTGTTTTCTTAAAAATGTCTGGCTGCCCTGGCAAAATCTGTGTGACATAAAACCAGGCATTTACACAATAAATTCAAGGAACATATGAAGTTAATGTATCATCATTATCAACTACTTTTTTCTGAGAGCCTTGTCATCTTGAATGATACAGCACCTTTTCGCTACCTTTTCTGTATTATATCTACTGGAGTACAATTACCTTTAACTTTATAATTAATGCCTCTTACACCAACTGTGAAGGTTGTGAGTTTTCAGGTGTTTTTTTTTTTTTTCCCCTCTCAAGACAGCCCAAAGACCTCCTGTAGTTATTCCTAGAAATTCAGCAATTAAATATCACTGGAAGCTTCTGGAGCCTTCTCAAACCTAATTGCAACCCAGTCTCTGGTTCCATTGCTGAGAGTCATGGTTTAGCTCTGCATAAGACAGGCTGGCAGTGGGCAATAAAAGTAAACCAGTGGGTAAGGATCAAGTGAAATGGGTGAAGGTGGTGGGGTTTACAGCTTCTGAAGTAAAAGCTGAGCTCTTCAGTTTTTGGAAAGGCAGAACACATTTTGGTTTTAATTTTCTCATTTGTGGTTCTAAATGCCTCAAGATTTAGTCAAGAATTAAGCCTGTGGTTTAACTTCCTTTTTCCTGGGGGTAGAGGCTGTTTGAGTCAAGTCACCAACCCATATCCCTGCAAATGAATGTATTTGCATTTCTCATGTGCGTAAGCCTAGTGAATGTTGATTGCTTCCAGCTCACTGACACAGCACCGGGTGCTTTCTATTTTGTTACCAAATAATAAAACCTCAAACAGAGGCACTGTCTCTGGGTTTAACAGGAAGCATGACTCACACCTTTAACTGCGAAAGAAGGGAAACGACAGTGATGCACTTAAGTAGCTTAAAATGATTATGAGCATCAACTTTGCAACATACATTAGGATCAGTGGTCTTCCCAACACAATCTTTACCCTTGAGCATGGTTAAGGACTGAAGGGCAATTTTCATAAGGGAATGTGCGAAATAATACACACCATATTTTACTGGCCCCAGCAGAAGAACCCTAGCACAAGTATTTACTAATTGTGTATATATTTTCTATGCCTCTTCTTACATATGCCAGGATATTTTGTTATATTTGAAATGCAAAAACAAAACAAAAACACCAACTCACATTACTTAAACAATAAGGGCACTGTTTTGGTTCATATCTAGGTTAGTGAATTTCAAACAATGTTTGATGGTGAGACTTGAACTCTGTATTTCTTTAATTTTCTGTTTCTCTTTTTTTGTTTGTTTGCTTGTTTAGTCATGGTAGGAAAATGGCCACAGTGGTGTCAGGATGCATATCTCGAAACATAAGATCTGGAATAATAGATTTTTGTCTTTATCCAACTATTGAATAAATTACTGATTAGACAAAATTAGGTCCCATCCCTCAATCTGACCAAATCTCCCATCACTGTGCCCAGTGCTGGGGCTTCGGTTTGGACCCTGGATTCTCCTAAACCTGTGCAGGAATGAAGACACTTCACCGACTGGATTAGACTTCTTATCCCTCCTCCCTCATGCCTTAGAGCTAAGAGAGAGTGTCACTGCCAATATCAGCCAAACCGGGTTACTGCAGTACGGCGCTGACATGGTGCTCACAGGGTGGGAATCCAAAGTGCTCACTAGAACGTGGAAGCAAGCCTTGGCTTGAGTCTGAGGAGATTTATGTTGGAGGCTTAGCTTTGGCCAAATTATCTGTATGATTTTGCCAAAACTCCTGATCTGGTCCTCCATTATATGTTAATTCTTTTTACAGAGGATTTTTTTTTCCCCTGCAAAACTACTCATGGGCTTTTGCTTTGAATGTTTTGTTTGTTTGTTTGTTTGTTTTTTAAACATTTGAATCTAGTTCATGCAACCTCATTCCAACACCAAAAATAATTCAGTCACTTTCAATGCCATATGGAATAAATAAATGTTTCAAAACAAATCAAACTTAATTCCCTGTAAAAATCATCAGCATTGGTTACTCTGATTAAATATGGAAGGCCAGCAAAGGCCAAGGCTTTTGGCAGTCCTATAAAGGAGAAATGAAAGGAATTAGAAAGCAGGAGACTAAAGTCACTCTGTGAATTAGAAAGTGATGGCAGAATTGTTATTTTTATAACTTCCCAGAATAAAAAAAAAAATGTGGTCTTGCAGCTGAAAATTGGCTGGTGATCACAACCTGGCAAGCTGAGCCAGGGCGCATGGACTGTGTACTTGAGGGAGGGAGCGTCCAGACTGTAACTTACATTAGCACACATGGAAAAGAACCCAAACTTGAGGAAACGCTCCCACCCTCCCCAGTTCAACTCAAGGAACAAATATTGATTCAGCAAGCCCTCTGTCCTAGGCTTAGCATTGAAAATATAATAACGAGGAGGAAGAGATTGAGTCTGTCATCATGGAGCTTACTATATTAAAGAAATGAGGTAATCCTCTAACATTAAAAAATAACTTAAAACTGTAAGCCCCATTTTAGGAGAGAGGAATTGTGTTTCCTGGGTGTCAGTGATAGCTATCATGTAGAAGGAAACTAATCTATGCCAGATTGTGTGTCTGGGATGTTACTTTTAAAAAATAATAATAATAAAAAATAGCAAGCTATGGGTTAAACTTTATAATTTTCTTTTAATGTACTGATAAATTTATAAAATAAAGTCCAGAAAGATTTTCCCAAGTAGCAGAGCCAACATACAAATGGAGGTTTTCTATGACTCTAAAGTATGTCCATTCCCCCACACCATCTGGCCTTCCTAGCAACCTTCGCCACTTTAGTAGTTCGAGCATCTTGGTCAAACATCAAAGTCAGGCAGAAGTGGAGAAAAACTAAGGTCTTAACCTCCAGGGAGATGTATATTGTGGAATCAATCTCTGACCAGATTTTAATAATCTAAGAAAAAGATCTGTGAGAATTTGTGTCTGAGTGTATATATGTATGTATATACACAAAACAAAATACAAAAAAAGAAACAAACCCAAAACCTAAAAAGTGTAAATATATATCTTACACATAAATATATACTATATACTATATAAAATATAGTATAAATACATATTAAATATCGGGTGGGGGTGTGTGCCAAAAAAGTGTATACATATGACTTGTATTCATCTTT
>NW_017731918.1:895084-897129 GCF_001890085.2 Hipposideros armiger | reverse complement strand
GAAATGAACATCACCTGGCTGGTTACTGTGGTTGTGGTAATGCAATTGACCTCATGGAATAAGTGAGCTCATCTATGTTCGTTAAATGAAAATTTTATGAAAGAAACTTTGTCTTTTCCCAGTTTGAGAATATGTTTAATGGGGCATATTTAATGCATCCTCCACAAGATATGGAAAATACTATATATAATATCAATAAACTCTGACTTATACATTATATAATATCTAATGTTTATGTGAATAGTTAAATCTCAAATGAGGTTATTGAAAACTTTTAGCACCTGTCATTCAGGATAAATCCAAGTAAGCCAATTTATCAAGGCATATGTAACACAACCAAAATATTTGCATGATTTGATGGGGCATTTTTCCCCTAGTTGTTTTAACCAGAGAAGAAGTCATGAACAAAATGTACATTTCTACTTGTTTAAGCAAACTTCTGAACCTGAAATTGAGTTTTTGAAACTTTTATTTTAAAAAAGCTTGGAGTTGTTTTTATCAATATCTTTATGGCCTCAAGTTAGAAGGTGATTGGAGATTTTAATCTTATCCATATTGTACATTACAAACAGATCTGAGGAGAAAATATTCTTCCCCAGAACAAGCATTTATCACTTATTGATGTGAGTAATGTTTCCAATTAGCCTACACAGCCTTGTTTTCTCTCTTAACTGATCTTACTTGAGTTAAAATATGTTTCATGATTTGTGATTGATGGTTTGCCAGATAAACCATTTAAAAGGTAGCAAGGATAGACAAAGGTGTTGGGATGCCTCTGACTATAATAAATAACATGAGATACGTGTTAAGAAAACTGTGAAATTAGATATTGAAGAGCATTGATGCTTGGGGTAGTAGATGCTTGGATTCAAGCTGGAATTATAAGTAAAATAAAGTTGTATTCTAAATTGCTTACACCCAGGAAAGTTATAGGTGGTGTTGGTGATGGCCTGTTGTCTATTTTTTCATGCTATTGTAGTGCAATTATTGTTCAACTAACTTACACCACCCTGAAAAAGATGCAATGCATTTTAATAATTATTTTGAATTGAAACATCTATGATTCAAACTTCTAAGTAATCTAACATGTAATAGCTAATAATATTAGCTTTTATTTTAATTTCTCCATTTAAGAGTCTACTTAAAATATGTAAAGTAAAATGTCCTCTCCTAGCACGTATGCCACAGCTAAATAAATCTAGAGAGCTTAAATGCATCAATAATCCTTGTGACACTTCAATGACCATACTACTTTTAGAAATATGTTTTACTTTCATCACTGATCTCTCTTAAGAAGAGACTCTTTAAGAAGTAAAATATTATTTTACTGTGAGTTCACAAAAAAACTTTTCCTAACAATATGGACTCAAACAAAAATATGTAACTTTAAGACTAATTATAGAAAACAATTGTTTCTACCTGTGAATTTTGAAAAGTAGTTTGGTCATTGAATAGTAATTTGGGAGTAACAGTTGTTCAAATGGAGGACTCGGTCATTACTTCATTGTTCTCCTGGTATGTATATTTTTGCTATGGGTAAGGTGTTCTACAAGAAGTCTACATGCATGCTAAGTAACTTAGCAGAGAATATATTTTTCCTGAGCTTCTTTCACAACTTTTGTGGTTAATGCATTCATTCAAAAATATATATCAAACACTTTGTTTGTGTCAGGCATTGTTCTAGATGCTAGGAATAAAATGCTGAACAAGACAACGTCCTGAAGCAATGTAGCTCAATCATTCTTGGTTCACAAAATTTTTATTCTATCACTTAACTTCTAAAGGTGTATAGATTTTTGTACTTTATCAACCTCCTTTATGTAGAAAAGCAAGTGAGGCAGTATTCAAATACTGCTTTATTCAAATGCTGTATGTACCCAACACTGGTTGTTTAAATGCCAAGATTGTCAGAGTATGATGTATGGAAATTCTATGCTTTAAAAATGTGTTATCATGCTTCATCTTAAAAAGAAAACATAACCCTACAGAGAGAAAACTAGGAAAATGTTTAAAAGAGCGAAAAGAATTCAATATCAATTTAATAT
>NW_017731918.1:893499-894774 GCF_001890085.2 Hipposideros armiger | reverse complement strand
CGAAAAGAATTCAATATCAATTTAATATCATGTTGTGATACTGAACCAATATTTCTAAATCTTGACTTTGATACCCAGAGTGAAAATTGTAGTGAGTATCTCGAAGGTAACAGCTAGGTAACCTAAATGCTTAGAATTAAGGTTTCCCTCTGAGAATAAAATTAGACACAATCATCATGAAACTGAGATCACTCAGCTATAGAAATAACTGAACTAAAGTAATAATCTATGACTGAAGACTCTAGGAACACCTAACGACAAATTTCCACAACTATCTCTCGTAGCTTTGATTGTCCTCATTTTGGCCTGAATACACTATGCTTTTTTTTTTCCTTGCTTACCAAGGAGTTGCTTGATTATTAATTTAACTTTTTTACTTACATTAAGACAGGTTATGACCACATCTTGGACACAACTCTAATGGGTGTACTCTAATATCTTTAGAGGATGAATTAGCAATAAATTGTGAATTGGGCCTGGTGTAAGGTAGGGAGTTGGGGTCTTTGGTCAAATTGGAGAGAGAATGGCCTGTCTAGATAAGCATCAAACAGGACATTTCTGTGGGCCATATTCAGTTTATAATCTCTGATGGATACTCACACTGAAACAAGAATTTATTGAGAGTCACAATTGTTAAAGGAGACTTTAAGATTTACCTCCTGTTTCTTTATAAATGAAGAAAACTGTATCTGATGATTAAAGTGTATATGTGTATATGCATGTATATACCTATATATACACATATAATTACACTAGCACATGCATATGTACATATATTCTCATAACCACATGTATATATACATGTATAAATATAGGTATGTGTGTGTATATATATATTATATATATATATAACATGTTTGTGTGAGTGTAGATATATGAATATATGTACATGTATGTAGATATATTTGTTTCTATGTAATTCCTTGGGTAACATTTTCTTTAAAAAGCAGGACTATAGTTTACTCTTTTTTCCTAGACATAATATTATGTTTTATGCCTGAATTTTTCTCAAATCAGTTGCTCAAGGTAGTTCCCCAAACAGGGAGTTTTGTGCATGTCAACATGTTCAGGAGACCTTGTACATTAAAGGCAATGAAATATTTTAAGGTAATTTGTGATTTCATTTCAAAAGTACCCTGGATATGGAACAGGAGCTTACTTATCTCAGTTCTGAGAGAGCTCTGACAAAGGAGGATTTGCATAATCTTTAGGTCAAACAAATTTCCCCAAAGCAGCTCTAGGCAAGGATGCTAGGGAGAAAGATGTGGCTTCAGT
>NW_017731918.1:879381-891269 GCF_001890085.2 Hipposideros armiger | reverse complement strand
ATAAGGTTTAGAAGTACAAGCTAATCACTTCATGAATGTAGCCTTTAAATTGAAAAGACATTTAAATTACCCTTCTAAGGATGAAACTTCTTTGTACATTACATTTTTTTTACCTCTTTTTTACCTTATTTTTAAAAAGTCTATTCTCTTTGCATGAATTATTGTTCTTAGACATTTTCTTTCCTTTTCTGGAACATTGTTTTCAACAGGCTCATTTTAGAAGTTAATTTTTATGATGAATGCCATCTTTCAGGAACCTTGAAGCTACCCTTCCAATTACTGAGAAGATGCCAATTCAAATTTGGTGATTTATGTCTTTAAAAATAATCAGTATTTTTAATAACTCAAAAAGGACACATATTGAAGAGACTGTTTTATCAGTGACAATGTCTGGCCCTGAAAAAGCTAGACTGGAGAGGAATAAATGTGAAAATAAAAACAGCTGAATTTATAGAAATAATCAGCTGACAGTACAAAGTAATGATTAGAAAAGGTAGTACTTTTCCATTCATAGATTTTATATTAAAAAAATAACATTTAGACCTCTAATTGAACTTCCTTGTGCACCTTTGAGTTAGGCGATGTTGATATTATTGCTTCAACTTTACAGATGGGAAAACTGAGGCAGTATTTGAAGAAGTTCAATATTTGTGGCCAGAATAAAGGAAATACATATTTATGTCCTCTTATTAAGCATTATGTACTACGCAAACTTAAGATGTGTGTTTTGCTCCTAGTGGCAAATAACTTCTGAAACATAGTGGCTTAATCCAATAAAAGATGTTTCTTGCTTACACTGCATATCCAACATGGGTTAGTGGGGATGCTTTGCATCTATTCAGGGACACATACCAAAAGAAGAGTTTTTCAGGAGCTTTGACAATCATCGAAACAGAGACAGGGAACAAAGAGAATTTCCATTGGCTCTTTTTATTCCTCCAGGTTTATTGATATATAACTAACATAAACATCCTATAAGATTAATGTGTACAATATGATGATTTGATACACACATATATTACAAAATGTTTACCACAATAAGGTTAGTTAACTTTTTCACTTAAAATTGTAATTATTATTTTTATTGCGTAATGGTAAGAACAGTTAAAATCTTCTATCTTAGTAACTTTGAAGTATACAATACAGTATTGTAAACTACAGTCACTGTGCCATATAGTAGATCCCTGGAACTTACAGTAACAAACTTTCAGTTCATATGTCTTCTTTAGAAAATGTCTATTCAATAGGTCCTATGCTCATGTTTTTTTTTAACTTTTTAAAAGATTTTTATTAAAATATAGCTATCATACAACAGTATATTAGTTTCAGGTGTATACCATAGTAACTCAACATTTATATACCAAAGAAGTGAGCACCATGAGAAGTCCAGCAACCATCTGACACTGTACCCTGCTATCACAATATTATTGACTATATTTCCTATGCTGTATATTACATCCTCATGACTTATTTGTTTTATACCTGGAATTTTGAACCTCATATTCTTCTTTAACTTTCCCCCCTTTTTTTAATTTTTCAATTAGAGTTGACATTCACTGTTTTATATTAGTTTCAGGTGTACAGCATAGTGGTGAGACACATATAATTTACGAAGTGATCCCTCTTTCTAATACCCACCTGTCACTATACATAGCTATTACCATATTATTGATTATATTCCCTATACTTACTTTACATCCCTATGACTATTTTGTAGCTACCAAATTGTATTTCTTAATACTTTCACCTTTTTCAACCTGCACCCTAACCCCTCCCACCTATCACCCCGATAGATCTAGTACCCATCTGACACTGCACATAGGTATTACATTATTATTGACTAGATTCCTTATGCTATATCCTACATCCCTATGACTACTGTGTAACAACAAATTTGTACTTCTTAATCCCTTCTCCTTTTTCACACACCCCCAATCCCACTCTCATCTGGCAACCATCAAAATGTTCTCTGTATCTATGAGTTTGTTTCTGTTTTGTTGTTTATTTTGTTCCTTAGATTCCACTTATAAGTGAAATCATATAACATTTGTCTCTCACTGTCTCACTTACTACACTCAGCACAGTACCCTCTAGGCCCATCCTCTTTGTCACAGAGGGCAAGATTTTATTATTTTTTATGGTTAATTGATATTCTATTTTATGTATGTACCACCTCTTTTTTTATTTATCCTTTCAAGGACACCCAGGTTACCTTGGGTATTACCTTGATGTCTTGGATATCATAAATAATACTGCAATGAACATATGATTGAGCATGTCCCCTCGAAGTAGCATTTTGGTTTTCTTCGGATAAATACCCAGAAGTGGGATTATTAACTCCTTCTTTGTCTCTTGTTATAGTCTTTGTTTTAAAGTCTGTTTTATCTGGTATAAGTATTGCTACTCCAGCTCTTTGTGTGTTTGTTTCCATTTTTATGAAATACCTTTTTTACCCCTTTACTTTCAGTCTTTGTGCATCTTTCAATCTGAAGTGACTCTCCTATAGGCAGAATATTTAAAGACCTTGTTTTCTTATCCATTCAGCTCCCCTATCTTATTTTTTTTTTAAAGATTTTATTGGGGAATTGGGGAAGGGAACAGTGTTGGGGAATTGGGGAAGGGGAACATTGTGTTTTTCCAGGACCCATCAGCTCCAAGCCAAGTTGTTGGCCTTCAATCTTAGTTGTGGAGGGCGCAAGCTCAGTTCCAAGTCCAGTCGCTGCTTTCAATCTAGTTCCAGGGGGTAGGGTGCAGCCCACCATCCCATGCGGGAGTCGAACCGCCAACCTTGTTTGTTAAGAGCACGCTCTCTCAACTAGCTGAGCCATCCAGCCGCCTTTTGGCAACTCAGTGGCAGCTCAGCTCGGGCACAAATCATTGCCCCATGTGGGAATCGAACCAGCAACCCTATTGCTCAGAGCTCAGGCTCTAACAAAGTGAGCCACCTGGCTGGCCCCCAGCTCCCCTATCTTTTGATTGGAGCATTTAAACCATTTACATTGAAAGTAATTCTTAATAGGTATGTAGTTATTGCAATTTTATTCACTTTTTAAAAATTTTTTATAATCTTAAAGAAGTCACTCTAAAATTCCTTCTAATACTGGTTTGGTGGTGATGAACTCCTTTAGCTTTTTCTTGTCTGGGAAGCTCTTTATCTGTCCTTCAATTCTAAATGATAGCTTTGCTGGGTAGAGTGCTTGGTTGCAGGTCCTTTCTTTTTTATCACTGAATATTTCCTGCCAATCCCTTTTGGCCTGCAAAGTTTCTGAGAAATCAGCCGATAGTCTTATGGGAGCTCCCTTGTAGGTAACTGCTTTTCTCTTGCTGCTTTTAAGATTTTCTTTGTCTTTAACCTTTGGCATTTTAATTATGATGTGTCTGGTGTTGGCCTCTGGTTTCATCTTGTTTGGGACTCTCTATGCTTCCTGGGCTTATGCATCTATTTCCTTTGCCAGGTTAGGGAAGTTTTCTGTCATTGTTTCTTCACATAGGTTTTCAATTCCTTGCTGTTTCTCTTCTGCTTTGGGTACCACTAAACTGCAAATGTTGGTATGCTTTATGTTGTCCCAGAGACCCTTTAAACTCTCCACATATTTTTGAACTCTTTTTTCTTTTTGCTGTTCTGATTGTTTTCTGCTACCTTATCTTCTGAAGCAGTGATTTGATCCTCTGCTTAATTTAATCTAATCTTGATTCCCTGTAATGCATTTAAAAAAATATTTTGTTGGGGAACTGGGGGAGGGGAACAGTGTTGGGGAATTGGAGAAGTGGAATAGACAAGTTGCTGTCCTTTAGTTCTTCAGTCTAGTTTTGAAGAATGTCATTTCACTGGCCCATGTTGGTATTATCATTGCATTCTTCCCAGCTGAGGCAGTCATTCACCGGCCATTGGACGGCCACTTACGGCAGCTCATGGCAGTTCATGAAAGCTCACGCCTGCTGCCGGCCAGCCCCACTGCAGCCTATGCCGTCACCAGCGACTCACAACAGCCCAGCTCCAGGTCAACCTGTTGTTCACCATCTTAGCTGTAGAGGGTGAAGCATCACTGGCCCTCATGTGGGATCTGAACCAGGGCCCTGCTGCTCAGAACTGGCGTCCCAAGCCAACTCCTAACCAATGTGCCACTCAGCTGGCCCCCTGTAATGCATTCTTATTCTTTGTTATTGTATTCTTTATTTCTCATTGGCTCTTTTTTTAATGTTTTCTATCTCCATTTTTTAATGTTTTCTGTCTCTTTGTTGAAGTTCTCCCTGATATCATTGAACATCCTTATAAACAGTGTTTGGAACTCTGCATGTGGTAGATTACTTGTCTCCATTTTGTTTAGTTCTTTTTCTGGAGCTTTGTTCTGTTCTTCTATTTGAGACATGTTTCTTTGTCTCCCCATTTTGGCTGCCTCCCTGTGTTTGTGTACGTAGGGCTGCTATGTTTCCCAGTCTTTGTAGAGTGGCCTTAGATAGTAGGTGTGCTGTGGGGCTCAGTGGGGCAGTCTTCCTAGTGAACTGAGCCATACACTCTAGGTGTGTCCTTGTGTAGGTTGTGTGTGCCCTCATCTTGTAGTTGAGCCTTGGTTGCTATATGCATGTCACTGACAGGGATTGACCCTTGGGCTCATTGGTTGTAAGGACTGGCCTGTGACTACACTGGAGGAGTTGTGGTGCAGGGGCTGACCCCACAGAGCAGGACCTGCCTCAGCAGGGCTCTGGTGCCTGCCCAATCCACCCCTTGGGTGTGTCATCCTTGAAGGCAGCTGGGTGATGCTCCTGCTCGGTTGAAAGCTGGTCCCTGGGCATGCCAGCCCCAGGGCCACCTGGGAGGGGAACCACTGCAAGTAAAGTTCAGCTGCAGCCTGTGTCATATTTGGGGCCACCCAGCAGGAGCCCCAAAACAACCCTCAAATGGCTGCAGCCTGTGCCATGCTAGGAAGTGCCTTGAGTGACCAAGCCACAAACCAAGGCTGGCTGCCACTAGTGCCGGGCTTAGTGCCGCTCACCCAGAGGTATGGGACACACTCAAGCCAGATGCTTCCTCTCGGTGTTCTACGAACCTTTCAGAGATGCTAGGAAATCTGCAGCATGAACCAAGACAGGCTGTTTGTATGAAAAAGCCATTGGCAACAGTTGGATGTGCCCCAAAACTGGGTGGAGCAGGGTCTCAGAATCATGAGGGCTTGGTGAATAAATGGTGTTAGTCAGCTTGGTGGCTGCCTACATCTGCAAGCTGAGATGGGGGAGGGCTCAACAAAGAAATAAGGGCTTCCTCCAGCTCCTCTCTCCAGGAGAAAGCTGCCCTTCCAGCCCTTGTCTAGAAGCCAGGCTACTCAGTTCCCCATGATATGTCTCTGCCTTCTCTCCAGCTGCTGTCCCAGCCCTGGAGCTCAGAGCCAGTGAGTTTGTTGGTGGGTAAGTCTGTAAGAGGTCCCTTTAAGAGGAGCACCTGTGAGTGCAGCCACCTTATCTCACTCAGCCGCAATCTCCAATGGTTTTTACAACCAGAAATGATGGGGACTTCTCTCCCCAGTACTGGAACCCTGGGCTGGGCAGGGGCTGGGACCCCCTTCCTGCTCTGGGAGTGACCTCCACAGCCGAGATACCCTCCTCAATTTTTAATGGTCATATGCGGGTGTGAGGCCAGCCCATTCTGTGTGTCTGCCCCTCCTACCAGTCTCAAGGTGGCTTTTTCTGCATGTCCTTTGTTGTAGGGCTTTGGTTCAGCAAGAATTTAGGCAATTCTCGATGATGGTTGTTTTGTACTTTAGTTGTAACTTTGATGCAGTCATGAGAGAAGGTAAGCACAGCTTTTACCTACTGTGCTATCTTGACTGGAACTCAAATTATATATTTTTAAAAATGCATCCTATAATATGAGAAAAAGGTGCCATTGTGACCAGATGTGTAGAATTATTCTTTACCTTTAATTTAGAAACAATTAACAGACTTTTGTAATTCTTATATTTTGTTTCTAATCAGATAAGAGAGGAAGTTCAAGCTGTTATTTGAAAGTCTGTAAATAACATATTGTGTATAGTGTATTTTTTTATTTCCCATATTTCTGAGCCATATTTAATAATCATTAAATTAGTTTATGCTTTTAAAATTGATTTTTGAAGTACTAAACATAACAAAAATTTTGATCTGATGAAGGGAAAGTTGAACAAAATTTGCAGAATTATGTCATTATGTTCTTAGTTTCCTTATTGCATTTCAGCATCAGTGTTCCTTGTGCTTCCTGCCTTTAACAAATGGTCAATTATGGATATAAATTAAACAATATTTGACTTAGAATTTTAAAGAGCAATGTGCTGTTTAAAACTAATGTAGTAGCTAGGATTATCAGCTGAGTCAGAAATTAAGTAACTGAATCATGAGCCAATTTCTCTAATGTCCTCTAAACATATACCCACTTGAGTGTCCATGGAATATCTGAAACTATTCCTTTTTAAAGAAAACATTTCTGAAATAATAATTTTATTTTTGATTAAATCACTAGAAATTACAATAGAGATCAATATAACCTTTAATTATAGAAACTGTTAGTTTTTCCCAAACTTTGGTTGGTTCACAAGTCTATGTAATCCAAGCTCTTCAGTTTCCCATGAGGAAACTGAGTCCCAAAGGGTGATGCCTTTGCCAACTGTTTAAATGTAAGTTTGACATTAGCATGTTTTATATTATTACTCTTATTGGCATTGTTTTTAATCATTATCACTATTAACATTAGTATTAAGTTTTTGTTTCATATTATCTCTATTACTGTTATTAAATTGGGATAATAAAGAAATTTCAGTTACTCTCCTTAGGGTAATTAGGTCACTATTATTAACATCAAAGCTATAGCAAAATTTGAAATTAAAAGGTAAATTACTGTTATTTTCTACTTATGAAGATTAGAATACTGTTTATTTTCTGGTCTGATGCTGTGTTGGGTTTTGTGCATAGCTTTTGGATCCCAATTATTTGACTGATTTGTGCCATCCCATGTTTAAAAAAAAATCTCAGAATTTCTGGCATTGATTAAAAGAAAGTATTAGTGATTTGGACTCAAAAGCTGATCTTTAAGTATAGAAGTGTGAAGTAAGAAAATAAAAAATGAGATAGTAATTTTCTGACTACTCAATTCTTTGCACATAGAAGAGCCTAGATTTGCAGATTTGGAGACAGAAGATCATATTTTCCTTTCTGATTTTGGTTTGCTTTGTATTATGTATATTGTCAAGGTCCAATAGAAAAGTAGAAATCACAAATTATTTAAAACAGAGGGTATTAAATACATACAATGGGTTACACAGTTGATAAAAGAGCTAAGAAACCAAACAGGATACTAAGGAAACCCAGAGATCAGCACAGGGAGGAGGCTACTTCTATTCCCTGTGTGGAGGGTCAGGTGATGTGGAATTCAGGAAATGTGCCAGGACTGCTTGGCTTGTGCAGAGCTATGGAGGAGACACAGCCACTACTAAACATACTATCCAAGGCAGTGAGAGGATAGAGATAACTGTGCTTTTGTCTTCCTTCTGCCTTCCAGATTCTCAGTATTCACTATTCACTTGGTCAAGCACCTTGACCAAGCTCAGACAGAAGGACTACCTGTTTCCTCTGCCCATTCCCCTCTCTCTCACACTGGGAAATGTTGCTAGTGACAAAGTGCAGAAATAAGGAAGGTTCATAGAACTCTGATTTATATTTTTTTATGGACAGTGGAGACAATGTTAGCTACTTCTTATTCTGAGATTGCAATATACTTTCTGCAAAACATTTTGACACACATTTTGTCATAATTACTTATTTGAAGATGTGCCTCCCTCAAGAGGTTGTGATCTTCTTGAAAAGGGAGCCATATTTTTATGTCCAATGCCTGCAGTATCATCTTGTATGTACCATACACCATGTTCACACAGAAGTATGGAAAATCAATCTGCCAGTTCCCATCATTAAATGATGCCTGAATGACAAAAGATAGAAATAGAAGAGTAAATGTCCCTAGTAGCAATGCCTGTGCCTCGGAGCTACAAACATTCAGATTGTCTGTTTCCTTGGAGTGTTTTTGCTAATGTCACTGCTACCTTCATTTGTAAGGAAGCCCACTGTATTCCTTAATAAATTCAAACCACTACATCTAAAGCTTGGCAATAAACAGAAAAATCTCTCAGGGCCATGATCAGGCTATGTAGTGTAGCTATTTCTACACCCCCCCCACACACACACACACATACACACACACACAGACACACAGACAAATAAAAACTCTTACCTATATTGCTAATTTTAGATTTAATTAGATTTTATTATCTAATAAAGAGTAGCCAA
Source organism: Hipposideros armiger (assembly GCF_001890085.2). NCBI lineage: Eukaryota > Metazoa > Chordata > Mammalia > Chiroptera > Hipposideridae > Hipposideros > Hipposideros armiger. The sequence goes on along the minus strand of NW_017731918.1, from coordinate 882,962 downwards.
GAGTAGGTAACTGTCTACTCAATAAACATGGCTTAAAAATAAAGGGCAAATATTGCCTCACATCTCCATATGGTTTTTTACATTTGTAGCATTTACTAGACACCCCTAGATTATAAGCCAAAGTATATTGAGCTTTCTTCCTCACCTCAGTCTCAGGAAATATTTGTAAAGCATTATGAACAAAAAGGGAGCTTCTCAGCTGTGCTGTCCTCACTGGCTTACCTGGATTTTAGGGGTAGAAGGCTGACACTGAGGTCATTGTTGAGGTGTGTGTTTTTTTGTGTCTGGCTCCTGATTTGGAAGAGTTGCAATTACTTTGATGTCATACTTCCAACAAAAGTTTCCCAAATATGCTCTGTAAATGAACATTGGATCATATAATTGTCCTCCCATTCATTTGTTTTTTCCACAAATGTTTATTCAATTCTGGCCCTTGACCTATGTCATGTGTTGAGAATACAAAGATGAAACAATGCCTTGTATCTGGTCCTCAAGAAGCAGAGGGAGTTCAGAGTCTTGTGGAAAGTGGGACACCAAAACAGACACTGAAATAAATACTACATAATGTTTTCTGACATAGATATACGTGAAAGTTGTACTGGAGTGGTGGATGAAGACTTCACACCAGAGGTTATGTTTGAGTCAATGTGATGAGGACCATATTCTAGGGAAAGAGAAGCTTTACAAAGACATGGAGGCACGAGAGAGTAGAAGGTTTTCAAAGAGCAACGATTATTGCCTTTATTGGTTAAGGGGTAAAAGAGGAAGTTGAGAAAATGAGACTGAAAGGGTCAACTGAAGCAAGCCCGAAGTTCTTGATGTGTCAGCTAGGAGTTTAGATGTTTATCTTGTAAGTCATGAGAAGCCATTGGTAATTTTTGAGCATGGTAAACGATTTCAAAGATCTTTGTGCTAACAGTGAAGGGGATGATGGTTTGAAGTGGAAATGAGGTTTCAAAATAGGAAATCCAATGAGAAATTGATTTTAATAATCGACGAGGAGTCTTTCACTTGAAACTCATTAAACAGCTATTATTTTAAGAGAAAGCCAGCAAGCAACTAGTCATTGGGCATCCGTAGAGGAAAAAAGTGGTCAGGGGCCCTGCCTTTGTGGACTCAGTTCAATGAGAACAAAAGAAGATACTGCAAGGGCAATAGCAGAACTTCCAAAAAAGGGGTACATGCAGAGAAGATCAAAGGTGGTGAACTGGAATTTGAGACAATAGCACTCATGTGGAAAAATAGAGATATCTAGGATGTTGTTATAAGTTGAACCCCCATCTCTCCATTAATTTGTTGGAATTATAAGCTCCAGTTCCTCAGAATGTGCTCTTATTTGGAAATAATGAATTAGAATTAGGCCATACTGGAGTAGAGTGGACATTAATCCAATATGATTGGTATCCTTATAAAAAGGAGAAAGTCCAACACATGCACACAGGGAGAACGCTATGTGAACATGAAGGCAGAGATCGAGGTGGTTGCATACAAGCCAACAGACAACCAAAGGTTGGCAGCAAACCACCTGAAGCCAGCAGAGGGCATGGAATAGATTCCCCCTCAGTCTTCAGTAGGAACCAACCCTTCTAACACTGTGCCCTTGGACTTCTAGCCTTCAGAACTATGAGAGAATAAATTTCTGGGTGGCTTAACCAATCCAGTTTGTGGTACTTTGTTACAGCAGCCCCGGGAAACTAATACAGATACTTCTGAGCTTCCTAGTTGGCGTCATTTTATTTCATAGTAAGGAAGCTGCTGTTTTATCTTGCTTTTTCTCTTTTGCTTAAATTATGAGACCATTGCTTTCATTAGTGAACTTTTACTATTCTTATCAGTTGTATTTGAAGTTGAAAAAGGACAGAGTCACGACTGCTGGTGTCAATATTGATTCAAATGCTATTGGTTTGCTACAGTCCAGCACTGAATCACTTGCAGACTGCTAAAACTTGGAGGGGGGAAAAAAAGAAGAAACTCCCTTCAGATTATTCTTTTGGCTGGGCTGCATAGTTCTGGAATTAATGAAAAGAAAGTGTATTCTCTGCTAATATAGTTATATGAACTACCTACGCATATGAATTGTCAGGCAACTTGATGGTTTATTGCTTTATAATACTTTAAATTCCACCTTTTAAAAAACCCACCAGAACCTGTTAGCACTTTTGTTTGATCTTTGCAGAATACTATGAAAATAATAATAAACTTGTAGGTAGAATAAACAATCTGCCTGTGACAATTGCCCAAGTGCCTTCTGGCAAGTCTAGTCCTTTTCTGCTCTCTTTAAAGTTGTGAAGTGCAAATTGCTTTGCAGCAGTAATATATTCTGGTCAAAGTGAGGGAAAAAGTCTGAATTTTCTTAGAAGTTGAGGTCGGTGATTGAATCATCTGAACTTCATCAGTGGCTTTGTGGAATTGTTTTTTTTTTTTTTCCTAAGGAAGCAGTTTTTGCCTATGAATCAGATTTTAAACTATTATTGTCTTTTATTACTGAATAAAAAAATAGAAATGGGGAGAATATATGGTGACTCATAATTTCTGGTCACATTTGAGAGGAAACATTTGCACAGAATATAATGTGGCTTGCTAACTATTGCCCTTTTCATTTAGAATGTCACATGTCCCCAAAGCAAGCAGTGTGCTGTCCTTCATCTAGTGTATAAACATGAAGAACTTCCTACTAAAGTGAAGGATGGAAAGAAATTAGCTCTTTGTGAAAATGTCCTCATGGAGAAGTGCTTTCAAAGGACTCAAGAATTATAATGTAGACATGAACTACCCTCCAAGCCCTGATTCTACCTTACTTAGTTTTCCTTCTCTCTCCAATTATTATTTGGTACCATTTCTATTAAGTAGCAATGACATCTGCCTCCTCATATTGGTTTTTCTTGGTCATTCAAAATGCATTTTCTTATAATCAAATAGGAATTAAGCACCAAGTCGGGTTTAGAAAAATTATAGCATATTGGGTTGTCAGAAAAGTCATGCATGTTTGCAACAGATGGCAGTTCATTTTCGGAAGTACGAGTCTTTTGCATCTATGTTATTGCTATGTCATTTGAAAGCTGACAGTTCTAGCTTCATTAAAAAAAATTGAGCGATTTAGTTGAGTTTTTACAAGTTGAAGATGGAAGACCAAACTACATTTTTGCCATATTTTACTATTTCACTTCCAAAAAGGGAAGAATGCATGTCAAGTTAGTGAAAAGTTGCATAAAGTTTATGGTGACAATGTTCTACAAGAAGGTCAATGCCAACAATGGTTAATGAAATTCCGGGCTGGTGATTTTTTTTTTTTTAAGATTTTTATTGGGGAATTGTGGGGGATGGGAACAATGCTGGGGAATTGGGGGAAGGGGAACAGACAAGTTGCTATCGTTTTTTGTTCTTCAGTCTAGTTGTGGAGGACGTTGCTTCACTTGCCCAAGTTGGCACCATCATTGTACTCTTCCCGGGTGAGGCAGATCAGTCGCCGGCTTCTGGACGGCCACTCACTGTGGCTGCTGGCCGCTCATGCTGGCTGCTGGCTACATACGGTATCCCATGGCAACCCACTGCCACAGGGGCTGCAGCCTACACCGATGCCG
>NW_017731918.1:843096-878496 GCF_001890085.2 Hipposideros armiger | reverse complement strand
CAGCACCTTGTTCAGTTTTTCACAAATAAAGACAGGTCCTTCTATGAATGAGGAATTATGAAGCTCACTGAAAGATGGCAAAAGGTTATTGAACAAAATGGGCAATATATCATTGATTGATCTTTGTTTTTTATACAAATAAATGACCTTTGAAAAACATAGACAAAATACATCGTGACTTTTCCAACAACCCAATAGTACCTGTTAACAGAGGTAAAACACAAACCACACAGTCTCTGACAAATATAACTAGAAATCATGTTGAATTTATTTCTTTTTACTAATCAGTAGAGAATTGGTCTTCTTTCTCCATTCTTACACCAATAAAATCAAGTCTATCTTCACCCCAGCTGCCGGATGATCCTTCAGAAATGCAGATTTAAACATATAACAGTCTCTACTTAAAGTCTTCCAATTTCTTCTTACAATTTAGGAGACAAATCCCAAGCTTCTTAATTCTGGTCAGAAGCTCTTATTTAGTCCTTGCCTACATCTCCAGTCACCTCCAGCTACTCACTGTCTTGTAGGTTTTGCTTCAGCCAAGCCAATCTTTTTGCATTTTTGTCAGACACTAGTTCCTCTGCTCTGTGTCTTGGTTCTTATTATTGAGAAGACTCTCCTTTTCCATCCCAACCTAGTGAATTCCTAAGAACTCACTTAGGTGTCACTTTCTTCCAGAAGTCTTTTATTGCAAACTATTTCCTGTTCCCCACAAGACAGAGGAGGCATTCAGTAAATGTTTGTTGAATGAATTACTCCACATAGTTTTGTTGATCTAAGTGGCAGACGATCTGAAAACATACCAACATAATATTAGAACTACTAATACTAATTTTCAGGTCAATGTGAAATTCGTATTCCTGTGTTGATTTATTTCATGTGGGGCTATGAAAGAAAGACTGAGTTCTTTTCTTCTCTTGTAATAATTATTCTCCCAACTTTGATAATCAGTCCCTCTTTATAGCCTCAGAATTTAGCTTCATGTGCTATGATTTGAGTAAATAGAAAACATTTGTATACATTTCTGTAAATGTATATATTATTTAATTTGGGGAATCAAAGAATAAAGTGTTGCTAAAAGCTATCATCTAAGTAGCTTGTTCTTTAGTTTTTGCTAGGCAAGATAACAGCATTTTTAGTAGGGTCAATCTTGAGATGAAACTATAATGTGTCACTGGGATAGTGACATAAAGTAATGGAGATGCCAATAACTCTTTTCATTTATCCCTAATTACATTGATAAGCTCAGGAGTTTTTCTCTTACTGCTGTAGAAAATAATATTGATGGGGCATTTGAGTTTTCATTTACCTTTATTGCAAAGTTTGCTCTTTGGATTATACCGTTAAAAGTCTTGGGTCTTATAGACTGAAAACTTTATAGACCATGATTCTTTTAAGAAGAAAAGCAAAAATCTTTATAGATACTATGCCCAATTCAGCAAGGATAGTGATGCGGAAGATGTTCTCTCAGATTTGTTTTTGCCATTTGGATTAGGTCAGTGAGTTAAAAGTCAAATCATTTCCTTTTCAGCATATTTAAATTTCTTTGCATTTTCCTTATTTTTATTATGAAAAGTTTGATACACAAAAGAATGCATGTATGTATGTAAGTCATGGAGCTTATTATTAAAGTGATCACCCACGGCAGGGTGATCTTCATTGGTGACAAAACTCCCTTAGTACCAGTCCTAATTTCACAGAGGCAGTACAGTGAGCTATTTAGATTTTCATTGGACCTGCTGAAAAGGAACTCAAAGAGAGAAACAGGGAGGTTCCCCATTTCTTCATTGATCTTTGATATTCTTATTATCTTACATAAGTAAATGCTGAACTGGCAGACGGAAATACAGGTACTACCGATGATTCAATTTTTTTCCATTTTTTTTTTACCTTCTTTTTTGGTTCTGTAGGAACAAGATCGTGATAGACAGATGGATGACTAGTTAGAAATATTGAAGAGAATTTTATCCTACAGTAAATTCTCTTCAATATCTCTACTGTAGAAAGAAATTCTCTTCAATATCTCTAGCTCGTCACCCATCTGTCTATTATGATATTGTTCTTCTGAGAGAAAAGTTGGGGGGAAGTTTGGTTGTCAGCACAGAAGGTAGTGTTCTCATTATCGATGCAATATTGGAGCAGGACAGTAAGAAAGGTATCCCTGTGTCTCATGGTCATCTCTCTAGCTAATACTGATTTAAAACATAAAAGAGGTCAAGTGCTGACCTGCTTCAGAATGATGCACGGGGCGGCAGATGGTGGGGTTGTATTGGAACCAGGTTGTTCGTGCCCAATCTCATGCCCTTGTGCATTTCGGCTGCTATTTTTCATTTGTTATAAAAATGCCATTATCTTGACCAGTAATGCAGTTTCTCAGATATTTTGAAATCCTTAAAGGCTTATTTTTCAGAGAGCATGTGCTGGAACACCACTGACTGTGCCTTGTGTGCATTGTATTAGGCTAATGTAGGGTGGAAATAGCAAATTGACTTTGATAACGGATTTTCAAGTGTGCTCTTTGTGGATGAAATGCTATTTCACTTATTATGATTTTTTCAGGCAGTAATTTATTTGTAAATGTCTTGACTGCACTTTAATGCCACTCTGTCTCTGGGGGTGAGTCTGTGTTACAACCAGTTACAGAGATAACAAGGTTATGAATACATCCTCACGTGATATTTGTCTAGGGCCTGAAACTTTTTTTGTTGTTGTGACAGCTTGACAGGAACAAATGATTCAAGATTTAGCAGCATAAAGGTAGGGTGCTACCCAAATTAGCATATAGTTGCCCAAAGGTATTTTACATATATGCACACGCACACACACCACACACACAAATGTATGTCAGAAGCTGACATCTGCGCATGAAGACTCCATCTTATATCTTTTCTGATAATGTTTCTTTGAACTCCTGGTGGAGGTGGGTGGTGATGGGTAGAGGATCTAGAGCAGCGGTTCTCAACCTTTCACAGGGGTCACATAAGACCATTGGAAAACACATATTTTCGATGGTCTTAGGAACCCAGGCACCGCTCCTCTATCTGTCTCCAAGCCCACATGCAGATACGCCTACATACAAGTACTCGGTGACCCCTGTGAAAGGGTCATTCAACCCCCAAAGGGGTCACGACCCACAGGTTGAGAACTGCTGCTCTAGAGAAATAATAGCACTGCAAGGGACAAAGGATTTATACCCAGGGGAACTGGTTTATTTCTAAAAGATAAAGTGAGTCAAATGTATAAGATATTCTTGTTATATGGGTTTTCATGGACTTCTTGGCTTGTGTGAAAATTTGTGTTCATATGTAGATTATAACAGTGAAAGATGTACTAGACCAGAGTGCAGCAAATTTTCTCTGTACAGTGTCAGGTGGTAAAAATTCCAGGCTTTGTAGACTACACATTCTTTTTCACAACTACTCATCTCTGCTAATGTGCAAGAGCAGCCATATACAATGAACAAATGAATGAGCATGGCTGTGTTCCAATAAAATCTTATTTAAAAATAAACAGGCAGTGGGCCAAATTTGATGCACAGGTCATAGTTGACCAACTCCTTTTCTAGGTTAAGCAGAGGAGGGCTTTGCAGATGCTTGCACCACCATGCTTGCTGTCTTTTTTTTTTTTCTTTTTCTTTTTAAAATTAGTTTCAGGTATACAAAACAATGTTATAGTCATACAGTTCACCCCTCACAAAGTGATAGTCCTACTCCCCCAATCTATTGCCCCTCTGACATGGTATATATCTATTACAATTCCATTGACTCTATTCCCTACATTATACTCCATATCCCGTGAATATGAATATATATATATATATAATTATGGTTGACATGCAAAAGTATTCAGCTTCAGCTTCAGGTGTATAGTGCAGTGGTCAGGCATCTACATTGTCCACGGAGCAGCCTCCCTAATAAGACAAGTACCCATCTGACACCCTACAAAATCTTTACAACATTATTGATTATATTCCCCAAACTGTCTTTTATATCTCTGAGGCAATATTGTAGTTACAAATTTATGCCATCTAATCCCTTCCCATTCTCCCTCATCCCCACCCACTTCCCACTTAGCAGCCATCAGTTTTTCCTCTATATCTCTGAGACTATTTCTGTTTATGTTGCTCATTTATCAATTCTTTAGATTCCACATATAAGTGAGATCATAGGGTATTTGTCTTTCTCCAACTGACTTATTTCACTTGCTTGCTATCTTTTTAAAAATAGCAATGAGGGCACATTAACCCATATAATCCAAGTTATCTGTCCTAGGCCTCTTCTCCATTGCTTTGGTAAAATCACAAACTTAATACATTTGTCACCATCATCCTTAAAGTTGATTTGTTTTTAAGACGTTTCTTGAAGAACATCAGAACAATCTTTTAAATAATCTTTTAGTGTTGACAACAGTCACATAACTAGAATCCCTTAGTGAGAAAGTTATTATTGTGTTGAGCTAATGGTTTGAGGTGAAGGTTGATAGTATTTTCAAATATTAACCTTCAAGGGCTGAAGGTTTTCTTTTCTGAGTAGGTTGACTGATTGCACTGTCTTTGTCTTTTTTTTTTTTTCTTCTTTTAATTTCTTGCTCATCTCCCCTCTTCCTTCTCCACTTGACTGTATCATACTGGGTTACTGGTTGCTGAGGTGCTGCGTCACCTTCTGTAATGTTGCTTGATCTTTGATTTCCTGTGAAGCACAATGAATCTTACATTAGACTACTCTGAGTCAGGTGGTGCACCATCTGTTCCCAGGCCTGGAGAACAGGAGTAACTGAGAGCAACAGCTACCCTAGTTTTCAGTAGAATATTCATATTCACACAGTGAGTGAGACATTTTGATTTTAGACAGGGTAAAGTTTTATTTATTTTTTCTCACAAGCACCTAATAAATGTGACATAAAACTTTTATTAAAATCATTTGACACATTGGTACACTCATGGCGTGAAATGGGTTTGAACCTATTTGCTTTTGTTGTTCTGGGGTAATGTTAGATTTAAGTGGTTGGGAATGATTTTGTAATTGTACATAATAGCTGCGTTGCATGATGCTACCCAGAATACACAAGAGCAGCTGGCAAACCTGGATATTAAAGCTGATAGCAGGTAGCATAGAACAAATTGAAAAGAACAGAGGCAACTAGAGATCTCCTGGCTGCCAACTTGTGATAGCATTTAAAAGCCTGAACTAACCGTCTGTTAAAAAAATGAGAAGCTCATTTACTACACAAATTTAAACCCCCAAGCTAAATAATTAATTGTAGATATGATTCTTTTAACTATACATTGCTCTGTTAGTAATATATTCAAATTAAAAGCATAATGTTTTTGTAATGCACCCATCAGTTTAAAGACACAGTATATACTAAAGTTGCTAAGAGATATGTCTGTAACACATTAAAGGTCCACCCCATTAGGGTCACAGATGCCTTCAAAATGCTATAATGACTTCCCTAAATAATGCATAGATTACAAAAAAAAAGGGACATTTTTAGAAACAATTTAAGAGTTCATTGATCTCCCTGCACTTTTTTAACTTTTTACCAGGTATTTTTGAGAACTGGCATTCACTGTGAATCTAAAATACTGACAACAACAAAAAAATCCTGCTAAAAGTGAGGAAACCATAAAAATAAACAAGACAAAAAGCTATTCATGTTAACTCGCTAAACTGCTGGCAGTCCCTCTCCAGAGCTAGGAACCGCTGTGGAGTAGAAAGTTCTATTGTATCCCATTGCTGAAGGTTCTTCCTGTCAGTGTTGACCCTAGCAGACCTGGTATTATAGTTTAATAGAAAACTCGACAGCTTCAGTTGCTATTTGAAAGGGTATTGGGCTATGGGGGTTATCCAATTGCAGGAGACTATGATAGGTGAACTCTGTTTTAGATGTAAATAAGCAGACATCTGGTCTCTAGAAACAGTCTTGCAAATTTTCTTGGCTTCAACAAGATATATTTTTGAGGCAAAATTTGGACCATTGGAGGCAGTGGGAAGAGAATATGTGACGTTCTATTAGGGAAAAAGTGTATGAAATGGTTAGTGCACCACTGTTCCCTTTTTAAAACAATACTTTTTTAGTAGCACAGATCAGAGCCTTACAAAATTTTTTTCTATTTTATTTGTTCATAAATAGAATTAAGGCAGTCCCATCCTGGTAAAACAAACAAACAAACAAACAAACAAAATTCGATAATAAGATCAGCCCTGCTCCTGGAATCCCAAATGTAATCTTGACACATTTATAATCACCTTTAAGAAACACAGAACAACAACTCACTGTTGCTATACACAGCATGTTTATTTTCGGGTTAAAAGTTTAGTATGGAACCTTTGAAAATCCACTCTGCTTGCATTAAGGGTATTTTTAGACTTCCAAAATTCACGTTGCAATTTTATGTGATTTAAACAAAAAAAAAAATCCTGAGCTCTTTCATTTCCACCTATTCACTAATATGTTATCCTTCCAAGGGACTTCTGAACTAAAGGCTTTTGACTTTTCTCTATGCAGCCTTTATGCCAAAATCTATGTGGTTCTTGGACCAGGGGATTTTTCACAACATTAAAATAAAAATAGGCATTCTAACCTTTGATCTGCATCCTGGTCTACACAGCTGCATTTTTTCATGAATCCAAGATCCACATTGCCTATTGCGGCAGGCTGTCAGGCTGTTCGAAGCCATTCCAGGGAACGCACTGCAGATTTCTCTTTCTGATTTCACTCCTGTTTCCATGTACCTGACAGTAGTGGAATTCAAGGACTTCAAAATGTACACAAGACGGACCAAGGTTGTGTGTATACATTAAAAAATGAACTGAAGCGATTATCTGAGCAGATCAAACAGTAAGGTCATCTGGACCTCACAATTCATTCCCGGGCACATCTCAGTATTTATATTCTACTTTCCTTTTTTGTATCTCTCTACTGGTTTTTCCAAATTTCATTCAATTTGGTTCAGTGTGGCAATGCAGAATGTACCGTACAGTCCTAATGAGTATCATGATGAGCATATTGCTTAACTAGAACCTAACTCGCGCACACTGCTTCTCAAAGGTCCATCTTCCTAGTGGTGAATTCACTGTGAGCACTGTTGCATTATATTGTTGAATCATGTCTACATTGGTAGTAGCTAACCAGACTTTTTCCTCCTGCATAAAGTCATCTTTAATTTCCTTTATGTATTCTTCCCGGAATTCATTTATGTTAAATTTAAGTTGGATAATTTCACAATTAGAACAACTGGACTAACCCTACATAGCAGTGAGGACATTTCTATGTTACCTAGTCAGTAGCTCTAGCCTGTTGATGCCTGTGTCTCTCTGTTCTTGAAACCCCATCCTTTCTTGATTACCTCTTGGTCCGGTTTAGATTCTATAGCCCACTATTTCAATAACTCTCTCAGCTGTGACCTAAACTCTCTTGAACTTTTGCTTTTTCATTACATCTAGCCAAATCATCAACACTGGTTGAGCTTAATTGACATCTCTGTCTGTCCCAGTACCCGGGTAGCATAGCTGAAGAAAAGAATACAGTATAGCAGTCTGGTATGCTATTGTTACACCTCATACTCTTCACGGCATCTATCCATCGATATGTCCCTATTTGGACTGTTGGAGGCAGTGGAAAGAGAATATGTGATGCTATAATAGGAAAAACAGGTATGGAATGGTTAGTGAAGCACTGCTAATGTAATTATCTCTTGAATCCATTTATACTTATCCATGTGCATGATCACCATTTTAGTTCAAAGCATCATTATTTTCTTCTAGATTCCTACAATTATCACCTAATTGGTATTCCAAGATCTACTCTTGACTATCTCTGATTCTTTTTCTTCAAAGATCTTTTAAAATGCATATTGGATTAAGTGCCTTCCCTGCATATGACCCTTGACAGTTGCCCATTGCTCTTGGGATACAAACCAGCATATTTAACATGGCCTATGTGATATATTTCCTGTCTGTCTGCCTCTTTGCACTATACTGGTTCCATCTTCTTGTGAAACCTGGTGACCACTAACCTCTTTCATTACCTTGGCTATTCTTGGTCCTTTTCTTTTCCAAGGTAAATACTATACAATCTTCTGACCTCAACTTGGATATCATTCCAAAGGAAGCAAGCCCGTCACTCCCAACCCCGTGACCCTCACTCTGCTTGGCAGCCCTCACCCAGTGACTGATCAGGTTTATAAAAAGTATGCCTCCTTGCATCAATGTGAGACCAACTCAGTGGTATCATTCTTGCTCCAGAGATCCCTGTGGACTCAAGCTCAAGCTCACCTCCAGCTGAGACCACTTTCTTGCTTAGCCTTCTTCCCGGCTTCTCCTGCTGTGCCTACTCCAGTTTTCCTGAGAGTGCTCTCTCCGTAAGCCACTTAAACAAGAATCCTGATCTAGATTCTGTTTCTAGGGGACTCAACATAAGACAGCATTCTATATTTTTCTTGTATTATACTACCAAGCCTTTATTTGTGTCTTTGATTGTTGTTTGTCTTTACCAGTAGATCATGAGCTCTCAGGGCAGGGATCATATGTGTTTTGCCCTGTATTTTATGCTCAGTACCCCACAGAGAACCAGGCACATAGTCAGTGGATGTTCAGTAGATATTTGTTGAATGAATGTTAAATGAATCTGAGTATCATTATCTTGCTTCAGTGAGGGGCTGGGTTGAATTATAGGCTTCTGACCAATTCCTGGCCATGGGGAATACTTGTAGGCACAGGAATGCCCACTCCAAGAAGGAAATAGAATCAGAGGTCACATGTTTCACAGCATGATCTTTTGATCTCTGTGCCCTGTTCACCTGCATGGACATACTGAATCATGTGGTTTTCTCCTATTTTGACTATTTTTTGCCTAACTGTATCATTATACATATATGGCCAATGCCTCTGTCTTGGCTAAATGCATGACATTTGCCAATTCTCATTGTCGATCCACAACCCAAACAGTCTCCAGACCTGGAAGTTTATAGAATGATTTATGTCCCTACAATTTTGAAAATGGAGATAATATAGATCACCAGAAACATGTTTATTTCTATGAAAAGTTTATTTTGCCTGGGTCATTTCTGGTTTCTTTTTTTTCTTTCATTTTTTTTTTTAGTAATTTTTGCTTTTCGGTTAACATTACTCTTTCAAATTAAATGAATTATGCATGTGAGTATATCTTTCTATTCAACTTTTCATAAAAATACTAAATAATTACAACCCAAGATTATTCTCTTTGTAATACTGATTATAATAGTTTCTCAGATTTGATACTAAACATTTGAAAACAAATGTGTTTTCCTTAAATCATATTTTTTGAATATAGTTCAATTTAATTTTCTATGTGTTGCTCTATGTGTAAGAGTCAGAACATTAAATTAGCCCTTTGTTAATACAAACAAGTACCTTTCACTAAGGACTTTTTCTGAAGTAATAAATAAAAAACTGTGACAGGCATATTATGTTTTTTCTTTTGTGTAAATTAGAGGTCCTGTGACACCATTTATAGTTTCCCTGGTAAAGTTTATTTTAACAGTATAATTACTCACTAGATTGAATTATTGTGCTTCGACTGAGGGCATAGTTATCAGAGGTCACAATCTGGTACACAGTGAGAAAAATTTACATGAGAAAATATTTGTAAAATTTATATGAGAGATATCTTCTCTTAAATATGTCTTTAATGTTGGTTATGGGTTTGATTATATCATTGAAAAGAGAATTAAAATTTCCAAAGGACCAGGGAACTTAGCAATAAAACGAAGCAAGTTTTAGATTCAGAAGCATATGCAGTAAACTCACCTCATTTAAGTCACTTTTTAAGACTAATTATACAGGTTTGGGAAGGAAGATTTCATGTTCATTCATTGAAAAGAAAGAGAAGCACACCCTGACTGGATCTGTTTTTTAGAGGCTCCTAATTGTCCTTTTCTTACGAGATGTGTACCACTGTGTGATAATTGATCCCTCACTTTGCGATCAATTAGCAGCCAAAGGTGGAAGCTGTTGCTTTATTTCAGAAAAAAAGGGTCTCATGAATTCTTGGATTTTAATTATTAAAAGGTGGTTAGAACGGACATAAATTTCCACCTTCCTGGTATAATTTGGACAACATTTGCAAAATTAAATTATATATTGTTACAAAGAGAAAAGTAAATAGAAGAATTAAAAACAATTAATGATATTTACTATTAAAAAAATCCTAAAAGCTTCATTTGTTTCAGCTTTGACTTTGAACCATTCTTAACTAAAGTGTAGTTGAATGGTAAAGTGAACAAAAATCTTTAAAATATCCTCAATAAGTGGTTGATAATGATAATGGGTCTTTGTTTTAGGTGAAATGTGGAATGATCAACAAAAGTGACTTCTCCTATTGGAAGAAAAACATTGCAAATATATAGTCATTGCCTTTTATATCTAAAAAGGAGGCACAGAAAATGTCAACCCTAAGTTTTAATTAACATGATACTAAGGCAGGAGAAGCTTTATTGTAGAAAAGGAGTAAAACTTTAATACAGATTGTGCTCCTTGCATTATTACATGTAGTACTTATTAGGAGAATCCTTACTTAAATGCTCACTTACATAGAGGAGTGAGTAAAACTATGGACTTGTCCTATTCATGTTTTGTAATTCAATGTGGGCTTTTTCCAGTTTGTGATAAAATTTCATTTGCACTGCTGTTCTACATCATTTTATATATTTTTTTCATTAGTGTTTGCTATACAATATTTTTATTTCATTATTTAACAAAACTATTAATTGTGATAATCACTATTTTTGAACCATTGAACCTGAAGTTTAGAGTCACAGCTATGAAAGTGATTCTAAAAATGATTTAAGCATAGCTAAATTAGAAGACTAATAGGAATTTGATGAAAAAAATTTAAAAACCCCATTTTTTAATAAAAGGCAGAATTAATTTCAAATTAGCACTGTTTTTACAAATAATTTTTACTGATTGACTCAATTGACTCTTTTTTTCCCTAAGAAATCAAAACAAAACAGATTGTCCCTAAGCAAAACGTACTACTTAACTATCTTCCTTATTATACTCACTATCTAATTTTATATTCCAAAAGGATTTTTCCATTGCCATCAAAAGTAAAGATTATTTTTTAATTTTAAATAGAACATTATAGGAAATGAATTAACGTTATGGGAAATCTATAAGTTGATCCAAAATTTCAGTCAGTTTTTCAATGCCGAAAAGAAAAAAAAAAATATATATATATATATATATATATATATATATATATATATATATATATATATATATATATGTCTCAGATACATGAATATACCTGGAAGAACTTTCAGAACTATTATATAACATACATGCGAATGTGCTCTGATGTGAATTTCTCAGGACATCTTGTTCGTCAAGCATCACTGATGGCTAATCCCTTTCTTCTAGCACTCCTGGGGATATCTAAAATATAAGAAACATTTACCATAGAGTATCTTAATAGAACATTACCCTTGTTTCCTTTCTTTCATGGCATTCCTTGGACCAGCGGTTCTCAACCTGTGGGTCGTGACCCCTTTGGGGGTCCAACGACCCTTTCACGGGGTCGCCTAAGACCATCAGAAAACAAAAAGATATTTACATTACGATTCATAACACTCTCATTTCCCCATAGTGTATCATTTATTACAACGGAAACACAATGACTGGTTGCTGGGTGTTTTCTGGTACAAAGGAAGGGCCATCTTTTCTACTTCCTATAACACTTCAATTTTAGAGAGTTTAAATGAATATCTCCAGGGCAGAAAATATGACTCAAATATATAACATTCCACTTTATCCTGATACTCTCAGATGCATTGGGTAAATAATGAATAGTCCATTGTTTCTTGATTTATACATTGGGCTTTTTTTGTGTTACTGCAACAAAAGATTGAGGATTAAAAATGATCATTTATGTTCACTTTTGTTTATAAATTTGTTTTTATATTGATCTGTCAAATAAACTGTTATGGCTTACAGTACTCAATTGATCAACAGACACTTATTGATCACTGTGTATGTACTATGTGATTAGAGAGACACAAAAGAAAGAAAATAGGGTGCCCAATCACTGTTAACTAGCAATCCTGATCAAGAGACAAAACTAGCATAGATGAAGCAGAAACAGAATAACGATTTGTTAATGGGGTAAATATATCCTGATTTAGTCAGAACAAGGTTTACGCAAGTGGGAAATTTGAGTCAGCCTCTGTGAGTAAATTGCATTTCTGTAGGTGGACAGGAAACAGAGAAGCATTCCATGTGGGAGAGAGCCAGCATACAGATTTAAGGAGAATTGTGCATAAAGACTGATTCAGCAGTAGGACAAAAAGACAGTCACCCTGAGTACCTATCCATAAATGGAGCTGGAACAACACAGATGAGGGAAAACACCATTGAAATATAACATGTTAGAGAAGGTTATGCTTTCTAGAATTTCTTTTGGAGAGAATGAATACTCTATGTTCTTGGAGGAATACATTGATAAGAAATGGAGTCACTAGGGATGATCATTAAATTTCATTCTGTGAAGGATAGATTTGGTAAGCATCAGGGCTTCAATGTTGGGGGTGGGATTCTAAGTTTGAGACAGAGCAAAGTTTGCTTGGGACAACAGAGAAGAGCCTTTTTCCTACCTTCTCTCAAACTACATTCAGCTTATTCTCTAAATGAAAGCCAAATTCTGTTATTTTAAAAGGTGAGTAAATTGTTATCGTGACTGGGGTGACCACAATATCCCTGCCCATGTTTTTTGTTATTCTAGATGCAAGTGGAAGGCAACCATTGTAGAAAACCAACACAAGGAAGGTAGAAGGAGTGGATACTGTAGAAGAACTTAACAGCCAGGCTGAATGATTTGTTGGCTATGTTGTCATAAGTGATGATGGTAGGCATTTGAGAAGGATAGTAGAACAGTGGTTTGAAAAGACCATGGGGAAAGGGATTGACAAGAGAGAGGGATTCCCAAGAGAGAAAACCTGGAGCTGAAACAGCGCCCATGAAGAGAAACACCACAGCTATTATGAGATTGGGTATGAACTACATAAATAATTTAGGTGTAAGGTATAAATACTTTGATAATAATAATGACTATCAGAGTGAAGTGGAAGTGATTAGTGTAAAAAAAAAGTGAAAAAGCAGTAGGCTTAGAGGCAAGCTTGCTTATAAACAGAGTAAAAAATTGAAGATGGTTTTCCTGGTTTTTGTTTAAGAAAATTCACAGAAATGAAATGGTTGGAAACGGTGGCAATTTGGTGGGAAGAAAATGATAGACTTTAAATACATGGAATTTAAAATTGAAAAAGGATTCCATGTGCCATATTTTGGGTCTAATGTCAGTTACTTTGTTGTAATACTCCCATAGTTTAAAAATTATATAATTTAAGGAAAGTGACATTTAACGGTGAAACAATGGTTGTAAATAATTCCTGAATATATTGAACATGAAAATACCTTTGTAAATATGTTGTTTTTATTTTTGATTTCTACCTTGATGAAAACGGATAAACTTTACATTGTTACAGGAAGAGTTAAAATTGTGACATGTAAAGGTTGGCTGAGTGGCTCAGTTGGTTAAGAGCTCGCTCAAGAGTTTGAGCTCTGAGCAACAGTGGTTCGAAGCCCGGCCAGAGCTGAGCTGTTGCTGAGCTGCCATCAGCTAAAAAAAAATAAAAAAAAAAATTGTGACTTGTATTAGCTTATTTTATTAATTACTATTTTATCACATTTCTGTCAAATTACTTCCTTTGGAACACAGAGATTTCACTTGGCTTTGAGGTCTCCAGGGCACTTATTCTCTCTGTTGACATACTTGTGACATAAGAAATAGTCAACATGATTGCTATTTCAGAAAAATCTATTTTTTTTCTAACTTATCTCTTAAATGACAGCAAAAGTCACACCAGGTGATCATTTAGAGAAAACATCCAATCCGTAATCTGTAATGAGAAGTTTTGTTTTAGTATTTAGTGGGGAAAGAAACATAATATTTGAAGTAAATTCATTTGTCAGTGAGACACCATAAAAAATAACTACAAAACTTTAAAAACTATTTGGGGGTAATTTGATCAAGTTTTTACATTTTGTAGATCTAATTTTCCAATGACAAAAATAATACTAGCTCTTTGCTATTAGTCAAATGATGGGGTTTAGTATACACCACCTCAAAATATGGTACCTTGGCATACTGAATATTTGAAACTGAAGGCGATTGAAAAAAATGGCAAAAGTCATAAACCATCCTGTGAGAGTTGCCCTCCTTATACCCGGAAAAAAGGAGCATCTTCATCTCTAAAAGCAAAAGGACGCCAAGAAGAATCTGGACAAACAGGCCTTGCTGTTTCCCCAGTTTAGAACACTTACCTCATACCACTTAACCTATCATATTTCAGCATAACTGCCCACTCATCAGCTAACCTAGCATAAGCATACCCAGGTCTAACTAATTTTTTGAATCTTCATTTCCTTATGAACACTCTGTGCCGTATAAAACTTTTATTAAATAAATCGGTATACTTTCCTCCTGTTAATCTATCCTTGTCAGTTTAATTTTCAGACCCAGTGAGAAAAACTAAGAGGTTCAAGGAAAACTTTTTCCTCTTCTATACAAAGGCTGTACCGTATTAGGAAGAGAGAACAAGAAACTCCCCTTGCTTTATTTCCATTTGCCACCCCCTGCCACACTCCAGGAAACTAATGATACTGTTGTGTTAGTCTTTCCACATTTTGATTTAAGCTCATAAGAAGTTTCACAAACAAATATTAGAATATATTTGTCCATTCCTTTTATTTTTTTAATGCAATCATCTGGTAAAAATTATGTTGCAACCTTTTCCCACTTAATCGAATACAAGTATAGTTATTTATCAATTTGAGTGTAAGAAATTTTTTTTAATCGGTGAAAGAAACCAAAATATGTCACCCCAAATTAAGCCTCTTGGGCATATTGGTTATTTTGAAATCAAGGCACTTATGAAAGCAGCGTCTTTTTCTTCCTGAAAGCAGAAGATATGAAAGTGACCCTGCCTGTATCAAGAAGAAAGAAGGCATTCTTACTACCAGAGATGGGGAATGTGGGGCTGAGAAATCTGTACAAACAAAACTTGTTCAATTATACTTTACCCTCCTAGTTACTTCTTCACAATTTACTAGCCCGAGCCCAAATCCCTTTGTTTGGTCAATTCTTCACAAATACATTGTTTCTTTCTCTAAAAATGTATGAAGTTCCCTGCTCTGGTCTCATCTGTTCGTCTGCCTTAAGTAGTTTAATTCTTAGGGCTAGCCAGAGAACTAAAGAGGGTAGAGAGGATTTTTTTCCTCCCTTACAATAGTCTTCTGGTATTTTATAAAATGAGTGTATCAGAATGTGGTCAACTGTTCACTGTTTGATGACTGTCCTGTTGGTGTCTCTGTTTTTCTTTCTTTTTCTTTTTCTTTTTCAACCAGTAAGGAAAATGGAATCAATATCTATATTGATAACATATATAACAATACTGTAAATATATAACAATACTACAAATACAACTAAAAATCACTTATAATCGTGTGTAATTTATAATCTTAGCCACAGAATATGAAGGGCCTATTTCCACACATAGCCTGATGAGTTTTTTCTTTCTGTCTCTGCAAATTTGATGTGTGCAAAATTGTATTATTCACTGGGTTTCCCTGATGACTAGGTACAAAGAGCATCCTTTCATACTTATTGGCCACTTGCCATTCCTCTGTTGTGAAATGTCTCCTCCTATCCTGTGTTTATTTTTCTGTTGGTAGTTTGTCTTTTCCTCATCTTATTATGAATATTATTTTTTCATGAGTGTTGTAGCAATTTTCTCCCAGTCTTTCTTTTATCTTTTGACTTTGATACTTTTATCTATTTTTAAATACAATTTTTAAAAAGTTATCAAATGTAGAATTTTCTTCTGGTCCAATATTGAGTTTCTGGTCTGGTAAAATTTACCATCACCTGAAGTTACAGAAATATTTTCCAAAATTTTGTTAACTTTTTTGATATATTAAAAATATTTATTCTTTACTTATATATCTAATTGAGTAATTGTTTGTTTTTTAAATTTTGTTTATTTTTACATTAGCTTTTTTTTAGGAGCACTTGCCACTTCATTTCATCTACAGTATGACTATCTGCAATAACAGGACATTATTATTCCAGAACATTTTTGTCCTGGAATAATAACACTGGATATAATTGCATCATTTGTTTCAGAAACTTTCAGAAATTTCACTTATTCAAAGAAAAACTACTCTCATCAGGATAAACAGCCTACTTCTCAGAAAAAAATAGTGTTTTACTAATATTTACTCTTTAAGACTTCCTTCAAAATCTTCATTTTGCTATGTTCATGAATCCTAAATTATTATATCATGAACTTTTTTTCATATCAGACCTCCAACCTGTATGGAAAGAACCACCTTAAGTCAAACCCCCAAACTTGATAAATATCCCTCCTTTGATTTTCTCTTGCCATGATTCTACTAAGAATCTGTGGAGGTGGTCATCTTCCTTATGTAAAACAATCAATTTGGTTTTTTGTTTTTTTTTAAAATATTTTTTTTATTGGGGAATTGGGGGATGGGAACAATGCTGGGGAATTGGGGGAAGGGGAACAGAAAAGTTGCTGTTGTTTTGTTCTTCAGTCTAGTTGTGGAGGACGTTTGATTCTCTCCCAGACACCAGGTTGAGCTGTTGTTCAGCATCTTAGCTGTAGAGGGCAGTGTCACTGGCCCTCATATGTGGGATCCGAACCGGGGTCCTCTGGTGTCCCAAGCCAGTTCTTAACCATCGCGCCACTCTGCCGGCCCTCAATTTAGTTTTAATTGATAAACAGATTATTTTGATGGTCTCTCTAGTAAGTTGGTAATTAGCAGTTAATACTGTGATTTTCCTCCATATTTCTAAAGGTTCAGTGAAATTACAAAGAACAACTATTGAGTTGTGCAAACTTATTCAGCTTCAGTGCAAATACCTCTTATCAAATTTAAAATTTTTCAGAAGAAATTTTTGGATTTTCACTTCTGAAACCAGTCGTTAATTAGAAAATAAAAACATTCTTTCAATTTCATATATTTATGCTGCTTTAAAAAAAATTGTTCCCCCTTTATTTATTAAAAGCAACATGAATGAATATATTGGCAGTGGTCATCTCATGTATTTCTAATATTCTCTGGACTGTCTAATATTTGTTAATTTTTATAAGTATTTAAAAAAATTTCCCCCCCAGTCCTGTCTTTTTTAGTTTTATTAGAAATGGTTGATTAATGTTAGCAACTGTGTTTTGGCATCTATTAATATAATTTTATGAGTTTTCTTTTCTTTTTTTCTATTAATGTTAAAAATTTTCCAGTGTTGAATATTCTTTGCTTTGCTAGAATTATAATATAGTGATGTGTTTGACTTACTTTTTAAGGACTTTCAATAATTATATATGCTGACACTTTTGAATTTGCAAAATATTTGGTTACTTTTGACCTAAAAATGACAATTTTTATATGGTTCAATGTAAATAGCAAGTGTTCAGTAACCATTAGAAATGATTAGTCTCTTTTCCTGCATTTGATCTTGAATTGCCTGCTACCTGATGTTAATATAACCACTCTATTTTCTTTTGGTTTGTAATTCTATAATTTGCTTACTCCTTTGTTTTCAACTTGTCTTTGATATTTTGTTTTACAAGTACCACTTACAAATGGCATGTCACTGGCGTTCCTTACTTTATTCAATCTGATAGTATGTGTCTTTGTATAATAAATTAAATCATTTATGATATTTTCAAATATTTTCATCATATGTTAATTTTTGAATACATTTTGTTTTCTTTTAGCCCAATTCCAAATTGTCTTTCCTATGCTGACTTAAGTTTCTTTCTCTTTTGCTCCCAAGTTTAAATTGGAAATACTATTGTGTTTCTCATTCTATTACAGCTTACATTCCCATTGTAACCACCTATGTAAGCATATATCTACCATCAGAGAAATGTTAAATACTCACTAAACCTTCAAAGGACATTTCACAGGACTGATTTCCCAAAATCTCTACTGAGGAACATGTTTGTAAAACATTCACTTCCCCAACTCCTGAGTTTTAGTAGTTTGGAATTTTTATTTATTAATTCAGTAATTGTGTTTTGAAAATCATTACTGAATACTTTTATTATAATTCCTAGTCATATAAGCTTGACTAGGAATTATAAAATATATACATATATATATATATATACATATACATATATATATATGTATACATATATAATTAAAACAATCACTGTTACTGAATTTTGTTCATATTTTGTTGTGTTCTCAATAAATTGTTACTTGGTATGGGCATGACTAATAATTTTCTCAGAGTATATACAGAGGGTGCCAAAAAAATGTATATACATTTTAAGAAAGGAAAAAACTATTGAAATTGTGATACTTGATATATACCGATAACAAAAGATGAATACAAGCCATGTTTGACTTCTGCAATTACAAGAGGTGCTCAAAGTGGTTACCATCAACATCCAGACACTTCTGATTACAGCGAACTACTGCTTGAGCAACGTTGACTAAAGTGTCCACTTGTATACATTTTTTTGGCCCCACCAAATATACGATGTCTATATAGATGATTATAGAAGGTATATACATTATTTCCTGCATATCAGAAACCGCCTTTCTTTTGCTTTCATGATAGCAGCACATGTTGTACTTGGGTAGAAGGAACTGATGTAAACAGTGGTGGTGAGGTGTGAGCAGAGGGTAAATGTTCTCCAGTCATATGATTAGGTGTCACTCTTTTAGTGAGCTTGTACCTCTCAGCTCTGATCTTCATCAGTACTGTTTTTTTTTTTTTTCTTTTTTTCTCCCATTAGGTGGCACAGGACAGCTGGAGTAGGCTGGATTTGGATATTCCCGTCTCCACCTGGAAGGCTAAAGGAGGCTGGTGTTGGATATTCCTTCAGGTCAGGTAGGCTCTGATTATATCCCAGCAGGCTAGGTAGGCTCTGGTTGACTAGTTTCCCCTGAGTACAGGCCTTGTTAAGAACAGCGTGTTCTGGCCTATTTAAAAGTGGCTCCTTTTCCCTATCCATCCACCAGACGCTTGAGGAGTTTTTGCTGCTTTCTACTGTGGGAACCCGGTCAGCATCTAGAGGTAAGTTTCATTATATTGTTGGCCCTGCCTATGAATGTGTCCTCTTCGAGTTTTAATTTTCAGATTTGTCCAAATGCAGCCTTCAGCAATTTGTCTTTTAGAAGAACTCAGCCAAGTCTCCCCGTCTCCTCTCCCCTTCCCTCCACTGCCCACCAACCCTGCCAGCCCCACACTGGTGCTCAGGGTGGTTTCTGATGATGAGTCTCTGCTCCAGGAAGCCATGATGCCTTATATTTGCTTCTCCGTTCCTCCAATCTTCGGGGAAGCACTTTGCCCTGTGACCTACCCTCATTGACACACCCACGAAGGGCTGTTGATTTTTCAATCTGTTCAGATTTTTACTTATTGTTAGGAAGGAGTGGCATCTTCCAAGTTCTTTACGTGTGCAACAGGAAAGCGGAAGTCCTCCTGCTTTCAGATAAGAATTATATCTTTGTTAATAGAATTTTGAAATCACATTTCTTTCCTCAAAACAGGTTATATTTTGCTGTCTAGAGTTGAAGATTAAAAATCTGTTTCTAGTCTGATTCTCCTTTCTTTGTTTTAGGCTCTTCATTCTGTCCACAAGCTTGTAAAATTTTGTTTTTATCCTTAGAGTACAATTATTTCTTCAGTTGTGTCTAGATGTGCGTTATTTTTATTTATTATCATTGAGATTTAATGATTTTCTTCCTAATCGAAAACTTGAGTTGTTACTCAGCTAAACTGAGGTCTTTTATATTCTCCTTGCATTAAATAACAATTCAAGCATCTAGAAATATAGAAAATGTATTTAATAAACATCAGTGAACACATTACTGAAATCATAATTTTCTCATTTTTCCCCCTTCCATTTTTTTTTTTTTTGGTTTGTTTTACAAAGAAAACATTACAGATTCAGTAGTGAATCTCTGAGTTCACTAAGTTCTCTGGTCACATTTTCTTTCATAATCCTCAATTTATTGTTATGTCTATGTAGATTTCATCTTTCTATATGTAAATGCATAAATATAGTGTTATTTTGTGGTTTATGTACATAGTGTAGTGCATTTACAATTCATGTACTTGTTACTTGTTTTTTCTCATATAATGTTAGATTTTTGACATTTGACCATATTCATGTGTTTCTACTTCATTCATTTTATTTATTTATTTTATTTATTTTTATTTTTTAAAGATTTTATTGGGGAATCGGGGGAAGGGGAACAGACAAGTTGCTGTTGTTTTGTTCTTCAGTCTAGTTCTGTTGATACATTGATTCTCTCCCAGACACTACCAATTATGAAATGGCCTAACTGTGCTTTTACCATCCAAGTTAATTTATGTGGTAAGTCTCTTTAACAGGGAACTGAGGAGAGGACAAGGGCGCCAGGAATATTTCTGGCAGCCATTTTCCCAGAATGGTCTTTTCATTCCAGATGCTGATTTTTAACTTCTTAAGGGATAAATATGTTTTAAAGGTGCTCAGATTTCAGGTGTACAATTCTGTAATACATCATCTATATATAACAATTGTCACCCCAATAACTTTAATAAAAAGAAAAAGATGCTTAGAAATATTTTATCTGATTATCTTCAAGCTGATTATCTACCTTCCTCTGACTTCTTAGATTTTTCAACTTGTGATAATGAGAGAAATTAATCCCAACTAGCCATCTTTGTTTTTTTCTTATTTTTCCCCCATTAGAAGGTTTGAATTTTAATAAGGTTGCCACGCTGGACACAATAGTGGTTTGCATTCAGCTGTGGAATCCTGTTATCTTTGTTGATATTTTATCCCATTGCCCTGGAGATTCAAAATGATGCAATATAAGGAGATGCTTCTTAAAATGAGGGAACAAGTGTAAGATAGATTGGGCTCTAGTTCAATGCCTCTTCAGTTTTGTTATGCATAGAATCACTAGAAGGATTGTTTAAAATATGCAGATTTGTGGATCACTACCAGAGATTCTGATTTTTTTGAAGGTTAAGAAATTTACAATTTTAAATAAACATCCCAAGAGTTTTGGTGTAGGTGCTCTGTGGACTAAAGTTTGAGAATCACTATTTTAGGGGGTAGCATTGTGCTTTACTTGAGGTGTTCAAAAGGATTTCCTAAAAGAAAAATAAACATCTGAGTGATGTCAAAGTTAGGCCATGCAGGTACAAAAATTCTCCATTTGGTTTGTATACAGGCACTGTCAAATTTGGGAATCAATGTAGATATATATAGAATACATTCTGACGCTACTCAGATTAGTAAAAAAAAATAAAATAGATTTCTATTTCTCCTATAAGAACTTAATGTAACCTCGGTTCCCTCAAGCATATGGTCTGCATTGTTCACTCATGCACTTACTCATTGGTTGCCTTGGAATCGTCTTTGAATTGCTCTGTGATAGCAGAATGAGAGAGAGTGCAATGCTAAAGACAATTC
Organism: Hipposideros armiger; assembly: GCF_001890085.2. Taxonomy (NCBI): domain Eukaryota; kingdom Metazoa; phylum Chordata; class Mammalia; order Chiroptera; family Hipposideridae; genus Hipposideros; species Hipposideros armiger. Next base: position 856,955 of record NW_017731918.1, on the reverse strand, counting down.
TCAGGTCTATTATTTCCCACCCAGATTGGAAACATTGATTTTTTCCCCCCCAAATCCTATTCTCTTAAGAGTTCTCAAGGGGAAAAAAGGATCCTTGGCCATATAAGTCTGGCAAATGTTATGTTCTATTCTGCTTCTACAGAGTCACAATTAGCATATTTAAGGTACAGAGAAGTCCTACAGTAGAATATATCATCCTTGGTGTTAATGTTGATGCTGAACATCATACTTTGGTTCTAACCTACTGATTTAAAAAAAAATTAGAAAATTTTATTTAATGAGTCTTTCAATTAAATATAATGAGTTTGGTCATGGCAATAAGAATGCACACTCTCTAGGCTCAGATTTTGCTTTGTTTTAATTTGCCCCTCAGTGTTCAACTCAGTACGTAGTACTCTTTTTCTGAACTATTTGTAGAATGAATGAATACATCACATTTGTGTGGTAGATGTGCTACTATGTTGGAAAAGACTTAAGATTCCACAGGTGACTGAAAGAAAGCAGCAGCACTTAACACTCTGACATGGGATCATCTAGGGTTTGCTTGAATACTTCTGTGGATGGGAGCTCTGCTATTTTGAAAATGTCTTTTGCCACAGGAGAATAATCTTCATATTATAATACAGTAAAAATTCATGCAAAAAGGGGTTTTGTGACTATTTACCCCTGAGTTTGTTTACCACTGGAAAACCATGAACAAAAGTGTCAAAGACTGAAAGCTTACAAACACCAAAGAGTAGGGTAATTTTGAATTATAAAATTGATGTGTGACCATAGCATTGCCCCCTGGTCAAGTTCTCAAGTTAATTAATAAGCAGAAACTTTGTGAATCCTTAGAAAATAATACAGTTATCATAGGACAATTTTTTTAGGAACTAATGCCAAACCAGAGTCATTTCCTTTTTTAGGCAATGTTTATTGGACTAGAAAATCTGGGGACTGCTCTACTATAGACATATTATTGCTTGACTCTAGAAAGAAAAAAATCATATTTACATTTAAAATAAAGATAAAAGCATAATTATGGGAAGAATAAAACTTGTTAGCTGTTTTGCAGAGATACATGAATCAGAAAGAGCATTGGAAGACAATGCTTCTAAAATATTTTAATTCTAGTAATCTCACGGTTATTTACTATTTCTACAGTTAAACTTCAAACAATCTCCTCCATTTTTGCCTCCTCCTTCTGCATCTCCCCATTCATTCCCTCCTCCAAATCCTTCTAATTCCTCTAGTCACACTCCTATGTAATCCTGTTTGGAATTGTGTCTTCAAATCTTTAAAACTAGCTCACATTTGTTAAATATGGAAGGGGGAGAATTAGATTCACTCTTTGATATATTGGAGATTAGAGACTTTCAAAAGCATTATAAGACACGTTCTGTAATTTTTTTGGGAAAGAAAAGTTTAACAGTTCATTCAATTGCTGTTAAATTAGCCAAAAAAGTAAAATATTTTGGGGAGAGTTATTTATGATAGTTGACCACTAAATGATTTGAGCTAGAGTAAATATATAAACATGTATTGCATATCAATTTTTACAAATATGTCTGCACACAGAAATCTATTCCCTTGCCCTCTGTGAGCAGAGTTAATTACATGTATGTGACTTCTAGTTGAAAATAGCTTAATCTACAAAAAAATTTGAGATTGCTGGTGTGGGCGTTCTATTCTTATACTACGGATTTATCTTAATTGAACTTCCATTTTTAATCTTCCATGCTTTTTAATGTAAACTTGTAAACATATTTTAATTCCTTGTTCTTTTAAGAAAGATACTTTGTATCATCATTTTGAAAAGGCATCTAACAATCACTATAACCAAAATCCAAACATACTACATTGAATTAATTCTTGCCTTTTTCTGTCACTCCTCGGGGCATTTGCCCTTGGCCTGTGATATCCTAGACACAATTAGGTAATTTCCTGTGTAGCTGTATTGACATATTTGTTCCCACCACACTCCAGCTAACCTTTTCTTTGGTCCCCAATAGCTCTTGCCTACCTTGAGGCAGCATAACACACTGGGTAGGACTCACATTGAGTCCATCAGATCTAGAGTCATGCCTCACCTGTGTCGCTTTCTATTTATCTGATTGAGGCAAGTAATTTGCTATCTTTTCCTCAGTTGTTTTCATCTGTAAGTACCTGGCACACTGCCCTGAATCAACCTAGCCTTCTGCTGATACTTTAGGTCTGAAGTACTTATTCCCCAGGTGCTGAGGGTATCAGAGCTGATGCCTCACAGCTGATCCTGCTGCAGATTGCTCCCTGCCCTCACTGAAGGCCTCAACCCTTCCCAGGGGTAGCCCACATCCAGTGACTGGTTACTGAGGAGGTATAAACATCTGACCTCACTTGCCCCAACTTTTGCAACTCTGCAGGGACATCCTAGCTCCAGCGCTCCCTGGGGGAATTACGGACACCTTTCTTGTGGCTGCACCACAGCCCAACTGCTGCCTCTTCCCAATAAACTTTCTGCATTCTAATCTCTCTCTCAGAGCCTAATTACCAGGGAACCTGATCAGCGACAGGACATACCCCATAGGGATGGTTTTTAGTCCAAATGTTTTTACAGTTATAATCAGACACTAAACCCCGGAATAGGGCTGAAGAGGTTTGAAATCTGCCTCTACCACTTTATTGCCCATGTAACACGTTGCTTAACTTTCTTGTGTCTCAAGTTTTTTCATTTGAGCGTGAGTAAAGATGGTCTTACAACATGAGGTAATTTTGTGGACTAAATAAAATGAATACATGTAAAAGGCTGGTAGTAGTGCCTGGATGATATTAATAGTAAGTTCAATGAATGCTATTATTATGATTACAGCTCATATGATCATTATTTTCCATTTAACCCCAAATCATATGGTAAGATGTTTCTATTACAGCACTGCTTCAGGACATCTAGTGTTTGAGTCCAATATCAACACCAGAAATGATTATAGATCTATTATTCCTGATTTAAAATAAAATTCCACAAGGACAGTTGTGACTAAGCAGGAAAAAAAAAACTGAGAATTTGAGAAAAAGAATGAGTTATAGAGACATTTCTTTATTTTTTTAAGATTTTTATTGGGGAATTGGGGGATGGGAACAGTGCTGGGGAATTGGGGGAAGAGGAACAGACAAGTTCCTGTTCTTTTGTTCTTCAGTCTAGTTGTGGAGGACCTTGCTTCACTGGCCCAAGTTGGCACCATCGTTGCGCTCTTCCCGGGCGAGGCAGATCAGTCGCCGGCTTCTGGACAGCCGCTGACTGCAGCTGCTGGCCGCTCACTCTGGCTGCTGGCTACACATGGTAGCCCATGGTAATCCACTGCAGCAGGGGCTGTAGCCTACGCCCTCTGGCGACTCACATCAGCTCAGCTCCAGGTTGAGCTGTTGTTCAACATCTTAGCTGTAGAGGGCAGTGCCACTGTCCCTCATATGTGGGATCCAAACCGGGGCCCTCTGTTGTCCCAACCCAGCTCTTAACCAATGCGCCACTTGGCCGGCCCTATAGAGACATTTCTTAATCCACAAACTTCTAAGATATTTTCCTTTTTTAAAACATTCACTTGCTAATTTTAAGCAAGTAATATCCTGTTCTTTATTCTAGATAACCTTTTAAAAATATACATATATATTACTTTTCAGTACAGTTGACATACATATTATATTAGTTTGAGGTGTACCACACAGTGATTACACATTTATATAATTTCTGAAGTGATCACCCTGATAAACCTAGTACCCGTCTGACACCATGCATAGTTATTACAATATTATTGACTATGTTTCTTATATTATACTTCCCTTTTACTATTCCGAAACAACAAATTTGTACTTCCTTTTTTTCACCCACCCTTCCAACCCCCTTCCCATCTGGCAACCATCAAAATGTTCTCTGTATCTGTAAGTTTGTTTCTGTTTTGTTCATTTATTTTGTTCTTTAGATTGCACATACAAATGAAACCATATGGCATTTGTCTTTCTCTGTCTGACTTACTCCACTCAGCACAATACACTCCAGGTCTATCCATGTTGTTGCAGATGGCAGGATTTCATTCTATTTTTGGCTGAGAAATATTCCATTGTACATGTGTACCTCCTCTTCTTTACCCAGTATTCCACTGATGGACACCCAGGCTGCCTCCACGTCTTGGCTATTATAAATAATGCTGCAATGAACATACAGATGTGCCCTTGAAGTAGTGTTTTGGGTTTCTTAGGGTAATACCCAGAAGTGGGATTACTGGGTCCTTTTTTGTCTCTTGTTATAGCCTTTGTTTTAAAATCTACTTTGTCTGATATAAGTATTGCTACTCCAGTATTTTTTGTTTTGTTTTCCTCATTTTTATGAAATACTTTTTTCCATTCCTTTACTTTTAGTCTGTGTGTCTTTTGATTGGAACATTTAATCCATTTTGATTGGAAGTAATTGTTGATAGATATGTAGTCATTGCCATTTTATTATTCATATTTTTTTTTCTTCTTCTTCTTAAAAAAGCCCCTCGAACATTCCTTGAAATACTGGTTTGGTGATGTTAAACTTCTTCAGCTTTTTCTTGTCTGGGAAGCTCTATTTGTCCTTCAATTCTAAATGACAGCTTTTCTGGGTAGAGTAAATGTGGTTGTAGTTACTTGTTTTTTGTCACTTTGAATATTTCCTGTCAATCACTTCTTGCCTGCAAAGTTTCTGTTGAGAAATCAGCTGACAGTCTTATGGGAGCTCCCTTGTAGGAAACTAACTGCTTTTTTTTTTGCGGCTTTTAAGAATCTCTTTTTGTCTCTAACCTTTGGAATTGAATTATGATGTGTCTTGATGTTGGCCTCTTTCAGGGTTGATTTTGTTTGGGACTCTCAGTGCTTCTTGGGCTTGTATATCTATTTCCTTTGTCAGGTTAGGGAAGTTTTCAGGCATTATTTCTTCAAATAGGTTTTCAATTCCATGCTCTCCTCTCCTTCTGGTACTCCTATGATGCGAATGTTGGTATGCTTGATGTTGTCCCAGAGGCCTCTTGAACTATCTTAATTTGTTTGGATTCTTTTTTCTTTTTGCTGTTCTGATTGTTTTCTGCTACCTTATCTTCTGAATCACTGATTCAGTCTTCTGCTTAGTCTAATCTACTGTTGATTCCCTCTAATATATTCGTCATGTCAAGTATTGTATTCTTCATTTCTGGCTTTTGTGTGTGTGTGTGTTTTCTAACCTTCATTTTCATGTTTTCTATTTCTTTGTTGTAGTTTTCACTGAGATCACTGAGCATCTTTATAATCAGTGTTTTGAACTCTGCATCTGATAGATTTGTTTTCTCCATTTTGTTTAGTTCTTTTTCTGGAGCTTTGTTCTGTTCTTTCATTTGGGACATGTTTATTTGTCTTCCCATTTTGGCTGCCTCCCTATGTTTGTTTCTGTGTATTAGGTAAAGCTGCTATGTTTCCCAGCCTTAGTAGAGTGGCCTCATGTAGTTGGTGTCCTGCAAGGTCCAGTGGAGCAGTCTCCCTGGTCACCTGAGCCTCGTGCTCTAGGTTTGTCTCATGTGTATATTGTATTGCCTTCCTGTTGTAGTTGAGCCTTGGTTGGTGTCTGCATGTCATTGGGATGGATTAACTCTTGGGCTGATTGGTTGTGAGGACTGGCCATGACTATAGTGAAGAAGCTGTTGTGTAGGGGCCTCCCCGGAACAGGATTTGCTTTAGCAGGGCTCTGGTGCCTGTCAATTCTGCCCTTTGAGTGTGTCATTTGTAGCGATGGTAGGGTGTTGCTCTGCTATGCTTTGAAGCTGGCTATTAAGTGTGTTGGTTCTGTGGCCTCTTGGGAGGTGTTCTGTTGCAGGCCAATGTTACCCACTGTCTCTGCACAGCCCAGAGCCACTTGCTATGAGCTCAAAGTGATCTGAAGATGGCTGCCACTTATGCTGGGCCTGGAGGTGCCTGGGAGAGGCTAAGCTCCAAACCAAGGTTGGCTGCTGCTAGAGCCAGGTTTGGAGCTACTTAGCAAGAGGTACAGAGCACACTGAGGATAGATTTTGCTTGTCTGGAGTTTGTAGGGCTGGCCGAGTGGCTCAGTTGGTTAAGAGCTCACACAGGAGTGCGAGCTCTGAGCAACAGCAGTTCGACTCCCAGCCCGAGCTGAGCAGCTGCTGAGCTGCCAAGAGGTGGCGGGATGACTCAGCTAAAAAAAAAAAAAAAAGAAAGAAAAAGAAAAGGTGAAGTTTGTGAACTGTTGAGAGATTTTAGAAGTTTTTGCATAGAATACCACAGTGATGAGATGCTCTCCTCACTGCATCTTATCAGGGCTTGTGACATTAATGGTGATGTGAAACTTGCCAGTTGGTTATAATGATGCATTCATTTTCTATTTCTGTTGTAACAAATTAGCACAAACTTAATGTCTTATAACAACATAAACTTATTTTATGATACTTTTATAGGTTAGAAATGCAACCCAGATATAACTGACTAAAATCGAGGTGTAGCAGGGCTGAATCCTTTCCAGAGGCTTTAGAAGAAAATCTGCTCCCTTGCCTTTTCCAGGTCCTAGAGGCTGCTACAGTCCTTGGCTTGTCTTCCTCCATCTTCAAAGGCAGCATCTCCATATCATCAAATTTTCTGACTCATGTCTATTGCTTGTCCCTTCATCTTGTAAAGACACTTGTGATTACATTGGGCCCACTTTAATTAATCCAGGATAATTTATATATTTTAAGGTCAGGTGATTAGCAACCTTAATTCTATCTGCAATATAATTCCCCTTTGCCACAGACCCTAATGAATAAGATGTGGATTTTTTTTGGGGGGGTGGGGTGGGGTGGGGAGTGGGGAGGCATTAGTCTGGCAACTACAGGTAGTATCTGTGAGGTTGCTCTACTACCAACTTACTATTTTTCTCATATATTTTTGATTCTCAGTTTCCTTATCTGTGGAAAGGAGGTGATAACAATTTTTTTCTTTGTCACAGACTGCTTAGAGGATTAAATGACCAAATGTAGTAAAAGTGGCTCCTGGTCTCCAAAGTGATAGGTGAAGCTGAATCTAAAGAACTTTCTACAACTTTTTTTCTCCAAGGCAGGAATGTGATTATTCTTACTTGTGAGATAAACTTTCTTAACTTTGCATCCATTTTATTAAGTATGAAATGTGTGAAGTCTCCATTGGTACTCGGGAGGAGCATACTATCCAAAATGTATCTTAAATATAGCAAGTTTTTTATTAACAATTCTGATGTAGCCAAGGGACTTAAATGTAGGACTCTTAAAAGTTTGTTCCGGTTCTATCTATATGATTTCTGGCAAGTTTTTTAAAAAATGTGTTTTTTTTTATGGATCAATGTGTTAACTTGTTTGCAAATAGTTGTTATTCATGTGCATATTCATTTATTCTGCCTAGGGAAACAGGCACCATAAACTTAATAAACTTAATAAAGACTGCTTGATGAAGATGAACCTTGGGTAAACCAGATGGAAGATTTACCATGAGGCAGGAGTTCCCTTACCAAAGAATAAGGGGCTTTAGTTTTATATATGATTTTACTATATACTAAATAGTTATTTTTGAACATGTTTCATCTGAGAGTTACTGCAGAGTAGAAGGAAGAGAAAACTACAGTGCACTCATTAGTCCTGACCTTGTAAGCAAACACTATTGACTTGTTCTTGGTTTGCAAAATGAATAGAGCTCATTTATAATACCCAAACTGTACTTTAGTGTGTGGGCAATCCAATATAATGATGGCTTAGTACTGGGACTACAGTTCCTATTTTTTCTATTGGATTACATAAAAATAAATAAGTAAATAAATAAATAAATGAATAAAACCCCCAAAAACCTCAGGACTAAAATCTATGTATGTAGGATATAAGTTCTGAAGGACTGAATTAAAAAAAAAAAAGAAAAGAAGAAAGAAAGTAGGAAGGGAAGAGTGGGTTTTTCCTTATCTTAAACCCAGGTGGTAATGAGACTTAAAAAACAGTGCTACCTCAGTCCTGCTATTTTACAACTTCAGGTTGGCTTCCTCCTTCAAAGAGGAATATGCATAGAGTTGGAGGACCTACTTGTAGATGACGGGGATTGTTGTTTAATAAATATCTGTTGATTAAATTTAAAAAAATATCAAACTACAAAGAGCTCGCGCAAGAGTTTGAGCTCTGAGTAACAGCGGTTAGATCCCCCAGCCTGAGCTGAGCTGCCACTGAGCTGCCAACAGGTGGCAGGATGGCTCAGCTAAAATAAATAAATAAATAAATAAATAAATAAATAATCAAACTACCAATATTTTTAGTTCATAGGGTGCGAGCCCTTTGGGGTTTCAGAAGCCATTGCTGTCCTCCAGATTAAGTGTCAGGAAGTTGTAGGAGGCAAAACCCTGACGCAGGTAGATAAAGAACGGAGTTTGGATTCCTTGTCTCTCACTCCCACTTACATGAAGTTGAACAAACCATCTTACTTCTCTGGGTCTTGGCTTAATAATAATACTTAAATGCAGTTTGACAAAATTAATGACATTCAGATCTTTACAAAAATTTATTTTCAGGTGGACCTTTCTCGAAATGAAAACTTCCATGAAATGAAAGCCCTGTATTTAACTCATGTGGTCCAGTAGGAGAGCAGCATGTTGGTCTTTCTTTCAGGACAGGCTTTGAAGCTGTTTCTAAAAACCAGGACATCCACAAAACTGTATTTATTTACTGCCATTAAATTCTACCAAAAGCATGTTCAGCTACAGAACTTGATCTCCTGTCACCAAGGTCAGTCGTTCTCAACCATGGGGTTGTGACACTCTGCTATGTCAGTTGTGTTACTAGTATTATTTTTCAAGCAAAAGAAAAGCTGGCTTCTGAATCAAATCTAAAATCTCAGTAGATTAATGCAATGCATCATTTCTCTCTTGCTGCTTATGCAGCCTTCCAAAACTTGGTGGCTTACAATAGAAATTTGTTATTTCTAATTTTGTGGGTCAGCTCGGCAGATAGTCTAGTCTGGAGCATAATGGCTGAGGTCTGCAGTGAGCTGGTTGCCAAGGTCAGAACCAGGGTTGTCTCGTCTATAAGGAGGACAAGGCAAAAGTCCGACCATTAACAGCAGCATGGCTTCCACGTCATTGGAGACAATTGTTGTTGATAAGTTCTGTGTGATAATGTAGGTGCTCAAACTTTCCTAGCAGTCCATCTTCTTTTTATTACCTTTCTAGTTTCTGCTCTTCTTTTTTATCCCCTTCTGTACTCATCTCAGCGTGTTTTAAGGATCTTGTTCTGGGAAATGACCTAGTACTCCACCAAGAAGACGTGAATTGCATTGCTTTGAATAATTATAGGGCTCTATTTTAAGAAGTGTAGAACTAATTTAAGAAAAACAAATTTTTAAATAAGAGAAACAAAGTACAAATCACATTGGATCTCCTTGATCATAAGATCTAATCCTGGATGTAGGTATGATTATCATTTTCCAGTGAAATCCAGAAAAATATTATAAAAGTGAAATACTTTTTTATTGAGATATAATTTACATAAAACTGTGTAAGTTTAAGATGTACAGTCTGTTGATTTGATACAGTTATTTAATGTAAGTGATTACCACTGTAGCCTTAGCTAACATCTCTGTAAAGTCACATAATTATTGTTTCTTTTTTTTTGGTGAGAACATTTAAGATCTAGTCTTTTTGCCCATTATTAATTAATTTTTTTGTTATTGTTGAGTTTAGTGCATTTTTTCTATATTTTGAATATTACCAGTTACCTGATACATGGTTTGCAAATATTTTCTTCCATTTCAGAGATTGCCTTTTATTTCTACTGATTGTTTCTTTTGCTTTCCTAAAACTTTTTATTTTGATGTAGTCTGCTTGCTAATTTCGCTTTTGTTGCTTATGCTTTGATGTCATATATATATATATATATATATATATATATATATATATATATATATATATATTACAGTAATACCTTGGTTTGCGAGCATAATTTGTTCCAGAAACAAACTACTCGTATTGCAGTACATCGCTCATTTACCAAGTTAAAATGTAATACAAATGTTTGCTTTTCTTGCAGAACACTCAAAAACCACGTTACTTGCAATCCAAGGTATTACTGTAATAATAATTGCTAAGGCCCGTGTCAAGGAAATTTACCCCTGTCTTCTTCAAGGAGTTTTATGGTTACAAGTCTTTTGTTTAAAATTTTTTTTATCCATTTTTGAGTTAATTTTTATGAGTTGAATAAGATAGGGGTCCAGTTTTATTTTTCTGCATGTGCTTATTTAGTTTCCCCAATACCATTTATTAAAGAGATCATCCTTTCCCTATTGTATGTTTTGATTTTGTCAAATATTAGTTCACTGTACATGTGGGGGGTTATTTTTGGACTCTGTCCTGTTTCATTGGTTTATGTGTCTATTTTTATGTTAAAACAGCAGGTCCTCAAATAACGTTATTTTGTTCAACTTCTTTTCATTTTAACATTGATGAGATACAGTAGGAACATAGCTCTTTTTAAATCAATTAGCCTGTAGTAAAATTGGTTTTGTTATACATTGTTTCACTTAAAGTCACTGAACTTATCAATGACATTGAGGATTCTCTGTACCATACAGTTTTAATTACTAAAGTTTGTAGTAAAACTTGAACTCTGAAAGTGTAATTAATTCCTCTAGCTTAGTTGTTCTTTCTCAGGATTGTTTTGGTTATTTGGGTTCTTTTGTGGTTCTATACAAATTTTAGGATTTTTTTTCTACTTTTGTGAAAAACGTTATTAGAATTTTCATAGGGATTGCATTAAATCTGTAGATGGCTTTGGATAGTATGGATATTTTAATAACATTAATTCTTCTGATCCATAAACACTGACATCTTTATGTTTGTTTACGTCTTCTTTAATTTATTTTGTCAAAGAGTTGTAGTTTGCACTGCACTGATATTTCACTTCCTTGGCTAAATGCATTCCTAAGTATTTTATTGATGTTGATGCTATTGTGAGTGAGATAGTTCTTTTTTTTTGACATTTTATTGTTAATGTATAGTAACACAAGCAGTTTTTTTATATTGGTTTTATATCTTTCAACTTTACTGAATTCATTGATTAGTTTAACTTATTTTTTTTTAATTGGGGAATTGGGGGGATGAGAACAGTGCTGGGGAATTGGGGGAAGGGGGACAGACAAGTTGCTGTCGTTTTGTTCTTCAGTCTAGTTGTGGAGGACGCTGCTTCACTGGCCCAAGTTGGCACCATGATTGCGCTCTTCCCGGGCGAGGCAGATCAGTCTCCAGCCGTTGGATGTCTGCTCACAGCAGCTCACACCGGCTGCTGGCCACTCACGCTGGCTGCTGCCCACACACGGTAGCCCATGGCAACCTACTGCCACAGGGGCTGCAGCCTACGCCGACACCAGTGACTCACGGCAGCCCAGCTCCAGGTTGAGCTGTCTTCCAGCATCTTAGCTGTAGAGGGCAGTGTCACTGGCCCTCATGTGTGGGATCCGAACCGGGGCATCTGGCATCCCAAGCCAGCTCTTAACCATCGCGCCACTCGGCCAGCCCTAGTTTAACATTTTTGTTGTTTGAGTCTTTAGGGTTTTCTATGTATAAAATCATATCAGCCATTAACAATAACTTTATTTCTTTTACAATTTGAAGGCCTTTTATTTCATTTGCTTGCCTGGTTGACCTAGCTAACACTTCCATGCTATGTTGAATACGAGTGGTAGGAATGAGTACCTTGTCCCGTTCCAGATCTCAGGAGGAAGAGCATCCTTTCACCGCTGAGTCAGATGTGAGCGGTTCGTTTGTTTCTATGGCCTTTATTATGTTGCGGTGTATTCCTTCTATATCCAACTTGCTGAGGGTTTTTATCATGAAAGAATGTTATATTTTTTCAGGTGCTTTTTCTGCAACTATTGAGAGGATCATCTACTTTTTATCTTCATTCTGTTAATACGGCATATCCAATTTATTGATTTGCATATGTTGAAACAGCCTTGCATGCCAGAGATAAATCCCACTTGATTATCATCCTTTTAATGTGCCACTGAATTTGGTTTGCTAGCATTTTGTTGAGAAATTTTACATCTATGAGTATATTCATCAGGAATATATGTCAGCAATTTCCTTTCCTCATAGTATTTTTATGTGGCTTTGGTATCCAGGTAAAGCTGGCCTTGCAAAATGAGTTTGGGAGTGTTCTCTCCTTTTTAATTTTTTGAAAGAGTTTGAGAAAGTTTGGTGTTAATCCTTCCTTAAATGTTTAGTGAAATTCACCAGTGAAAAACCTATCTGGTCTTGGACTCTTCTGTGTTGATAGGTTTTTGATTAGCGTCCATCTCTTTACTCTTTATTGATTTGTTCAGATTTCCTATTTCTTTATTATTCATCTTGGTAGTTTATAAGTTTCTTGCCATTTATCCATTTCTTCCAGTTTATCCAGTTTGTTGGCATATATTGGGTTGTTGGAAAAGTCATAACGCATTTTTTCAACGAAAAACATAGAAAAAATACGTCATGACTTTTCCTACAACCCAATAATTATTCACAATAGTCTCTATGATCCTTTGTATTTCAGTGGTATCAGCTATAATAGTTTCTCTGTTTTATTTCTGATTTTATTTTTGTGAGTCTGTTTTCCCCTTAGTCTAGCTAAAGTTTTGGCAATTTCGTTTATCTTTTCTAAATATGAGCTCTTCTCTTGATTTTTTTTTCTGTTCTATATTTCATTAATTTCCAGTCTGATCTTTGTTTTTTCCTTCCTTCTGCTCACTTCGTTCTTCTTTTTCTCGTTCTTTAAAAGGTAAGTTTAGGTTGTTAATATGAGATTTTCTTGTTTCTTAATTAAGACTTTATTACCATAAACTTCTCTCAGAACTACTTTTGCAGCATTCCATAGACTTTTGTGCATTGCTTTTCCATTTTCATTTGTTTTGAGATGTTTTTTAAAAATCCCTTTTGATTTTTTCTTTGATCCACTGGTTGCTTAGGAGTGTATTGTTTAGTTCCTACACACTTGTAAATGTCCCAGCTTTCCTCTTTTTGATTTCTAGTTTCATACCATTGTGGTCAGAAAAGATACTTGGTATGATTCCAGTCTTCTTAAATTTGCTAAGACTTGTGTTGTGGCCTAACATGCGATCTGTCCTAGAGAGTGTTCCATGTGCAACTAAGACGAATGTGCATTCTGCTCCTGTTGGATGGAATTTTCTGTAAATATCTGTTAAGTCCATTTGCTCTTGTGTGTAGTTTAAGTCCAGTATCTCCTTATTGATTTTTAGTCTGGAAATCTATCTATTGCTGAAAGTGAAGTATCAAAGTCCCCGATTATTGTATGGTTCTCTATTTCTCCCTCAGATCTGTTAGTATTTGCTTAACACATCTAGGAATGCCAGTGTTGATGCACACTTTTTTGCCCAAATTTGTGAGGGAAAAATAAAGATGTGCATTATACATGGGTAGTACTAATTCCATATCTATATAAATGTTTTAAATTATTTTATTTATGCTTATGAGTTAAAAATGTAACTATAGAAATCAATAACAATATCTGTATGCAAAATAATACCAAAGAATGCGATAATCAGTTTTGTTGAGTTTACAATGAATTTGCAACGACAAAGAGTTCTTGGCCCTCTATGATGTGTAAATATTATAAAGTTTTTACCAGTGCATAAAATTTCTTATACCTTGTATTTCTTCTTGTGTTTCATAATTATTTGTTACATAAAATTTCTTGTACCATATATGTTAAAAAATAAGTGCCAAAATTCTATTATACAAAAAACAAATAACTAAATGTAAACAAATAAAAATTTGAATTAAATTAAAACAAAATATATTATTCCCTGAAACTTTGGGCCAAAAGTGTTGGTGCTCATTATACACAACAAAATGTGGTGTGTGT
>NW_017731918.1:832342-842926 GCF_001890085.2 Hipposideros armiger | reverse complement strand
GTGTGTGTGTGTGTGTGTGTGTGTGTGTGTGTGTGTGGCGAACTACTGCGTGAGCAACATTGACCAAAGGGTTCACTTACATACATTTTATTGGCACCCGTGGTTTATCATTATCATATTTTCTTGATGAATTGATCCCCTTTATTATTATATAATGACCTTCTTTGTTTCTTGTTACCATTTTTTTACTTAAAGTGTACTTTATAGTGCACTTTAAAGTGTCTGATATAAATATAGCTACCCTACTTTTTTGGGTTTCCATTTGCATGAATTATCTTTTTATCCATCCCCTCATCTGAGTCTGTTTGTGTCTTTAAAGCTTAGGTGAGACGCTTAGGTAAGCATATAATTGGGTCTTTAAAAAAAAAATTATCCTGCCACCCTGTGCCTGTTGATTGGTGTATCTATTTACTTTTAGAGTAGTTATTGATGTAAAGACTTACTGATGCCATATTTTTGTATAATTGCTTTCTTGCTGTATTGTATTTTCATTGTTTCTTTCTTCCTCTTTTTTCCCCTCCTTGTGTATGTGATTTTCTGTGGTGATATACTGTAATTCCCCTGTCTTTTTATCTTTTGTGAATCTACTATTGGCTTTTGCTTTATGGTTACCATGAAGCTCACATAAACATCTTAACGGATTAAACAGTCCATTTTAATCTGAGAGCAACTTAACTTCGATTGCATACAAAAGCTCTATCTATCTATCATATACCTTATTTTCTTAGCGCTTTTCTGAGTTCAAAGATAGGAAAAATGAAAGCATACTGTTGCTAATTTTGTTACATGTTAAAAGTGTACACATTAAAATGTCCATATTTTATTTCTTATGAAATGAAAGATGATTGTAGCTTCAGAAATCTAGAATAAACTATTCTGAAAGACTTTTTTCAAAAGCCAAGGTTAAAAATTCAAGAGATGGACAAAAATGCGTGGGCTTGTTTGACAGCCTTAATTAGTGATCTTGTAATTGGGTATCATGTCAGTTGTCATGTAGCTGGCAGTGTTCACTGAGAACAGATCTAAATCCCCGTTCTTTAACTCTCTCTCAAACATTGTCATTTATTTGGGTGACAATTCATGCATAATATAATAGCCCTGGGGTGCAATTAATTTTAGCAGTTGCACAACTTAGTAAGAAAAAAAAGCACCGCTGGTATCATGTGTGCCTTGAAGGTTAGATGATGCCAAAACTTACACCTTTGTTGCGAGACATGGAAATTATCAATTAACATAAATATATTGTATATGGATAGTTTAACCTGATGTCCTAGTGAAGCTAATCATATTTTACCAGCTATATGCATTCTTTCTACCTTCTACAATGAGACATTAAAATTATTTTTAAAATGAGAGCGAGATAAATTTTGAGTTCATAATTATTGTTGTATGAAACATATAATAAGAAAACTAAGATGGGTTCCTGTTCTAGAAAGTAAAAAAAAAATAACTTGATGTGGTTTGATTTATTTGGTACCACCCATGTTACTTCAGTGATATACTTATATAGTTCTGTGTCTTTCATACATCTCATGTGTCTCCCATTCTTTACATAATAGCTGCCATTGCGAGAGTCTAGATCCTCAAAAGTTTTCCTTTTGACTGTTGCCATAATCTCATACCTGGATTTACTAGTTTGTTCAAATACTGCCTGATCTCTCTGAGTCACACACTTGATTCCTGACCCTCTGTTGGAACTTCAGGATATAAGTTAAAATCAAGCTATCTTTAAGGTGATACTAACAAATAACTTGTTTATATACACTGGTGGTTTAATAAATTCCTCTTCTCTTACTCTTATCAGCTAGAAATGTCTCCGTGGTGAGTAGAATGCATGCAGTTTTAAAAACAGCACTATTGAGCAGGGCTCCATGTGGTAATGATGAGCTCTCTAGACTCTAAAATAGCATTATTGAGGGTGTTAATACTGACATCTTTTGAGCACTCACTGTATCCTAATCACTGTTTAAATAGCTTTATGTATATCATCTCAATTTTCTCTCAACAATTCTCTCCGGAGGCTCCTATGGTTGCTATTTTCGTTTTGTAGATGAAGGATCAGAGGAGGTACACAGATATTTATTATTTTGCCAAAGACAAAAACATTTTTAAGTAACAGAGCTGGGATTTGTAGTTACAAACTGAGTCAACACTTAACCTTTTTTTTTTTTTCCACTAAGTGTGAGGAAAGGAGGGCAAGTAATGAAAAAAAAATCTAGAAACCACAATTTGATGTCTTGTTCTCTGTAAACACGTTTGATGCTGGACATTTGTGGACACTTGCTTTGGTGTTTGGCTAATATACGATTCTTTAATTTTTCTTGTTTAACCAGTGTGTGTTCATTTTTCAGTGTTAGTTGAAAACTGAAGAGCATAGTCTGATACAAATCAACAAATCAACATAAATGAGTATAGGGCACTTTGAAGTCAAAGTGAATGACAACTGTAATTTAAGGGGTAATGTCAGTCACTGTTGTGTACCAAGTATCTGAGATGTTACATGTATCATTTAGCTTTTCTAAGTAAATAGATACTATAGCTCTTTTTTTTTGTCTTTTTCAAGGTTGTCTGTAAAATACTGGCTTTGAACCATTAAATCTGAAGCTAAAGTGAATAGGTTTGGAAAGATTTGTTTTAAAAATGGATTGTTAGCTAGTATTCAGTAGTTAACCATTTCTTTATAAGTTAGCATTAGATTTTTCCATTGTTAACCTTGCTAATTGAAAGTCACATGATGTTTCCTAGGCAATGAATTTGGATTATATTTTGTGTTTTTAGTTGATCTGTCCAGTGGTGACACCAAAGAAAACATCTGGCTATTTAGAACTAATTGGAAGAGGTTAAAATTGCACAACTTCTGTTGATGAGGTACAGCTGCCAGGGTTGGACTATTTCAGGGGGAATTATACAATGCCCCATGCATTTGCTTGTATATTTTATTACTTTTCTGGAAAGGAGAGAAAGAGGAGAGTTGGGAAGAAGGCAGGGAAAAGAGAGGAGTAAAGGAGGAATAAAATCGTTGATAATGAGTAGCAAGTGAAGAAGTCATGACTTTTTGAGGGTCAGTCTTCCTGAGCACTGTTTGAAGTGCTATATATTCATCAGGTTACACAGCTAGAATTTGGGCTCAAATTGTGAAAGACAGGCTGGAGGTGAGGTCTTCTCTATAATGCCTCCTAATTTCCAAGATATGTGCTAGGTGTTTAATATGTATGATGTCATTTAATTCTTACACATACCCTTCAAAATTGTATTGCCATTATATATGTGAGAGAATTAAAATTAATAAAAATAAAACTATGGAGATTTCAAAGAAAAAAAATAGATAACTTGCCCAACTGTGTATTTTCAAAGCCAAAAATATGATTCCAAAGGTTTATCAAAGCCATGTCCTTGTACTATCTATCTCGAGCAAGAATGCTGTAAAGACTTTATTTTAGACAACCTCGTCTATGGAAGTCCTGACTCCAGAGACCTGGTATGGGAATCAACCCATTCATCCACTATGTCCTAGCTAGTTCAACTCTGATAACTATCTTTGACTATTCCATTTTTTTACCATTGACTGTTGCCTTGTCTAGATTACTAGGAAACTTAGAAATAAAACAAAACAAAAGGAAACCCCAACAGCAAACACCTCTTACGTAGGCCTGAACGATTCAGAAATTTTGGTTTGGTCATTGAATAGCCAACACAAATCTTGGAGATAAAAATATATTTTTCTTTGCACTTTATTTTAATAATAGAGGATTGTTTTATAACCCAATTGCAAACATTAGGGACAATTATTGTCTTCGTTCTTTTATTTGTAATCATTTGGTTGATTCCATTAGAAAATACAAGAGATCATCATATCTGTTCATTCATTTAACCATGTTATAAATGGTAAACCAATTTTATTTTACTTTAGCCTTATAAAATCTATCAATAACAACAACAACAATAGCAAAAATAGCAAAAAATACAGGACTGCGGTTACCTGAACAGAATGAACTGTCAGTAAATCCCGGGTGTGTTTCATATAAGCATATATAGCATTTGATGCTCTGAAGCCATGTGCACATTGGATGTTGCTTTAACTTACATGTAATATTTCTTTTTTCTAACTAGCTTCAGAAGTACTCAAGCAATAAATGTGCCCCTATAAAGAACACTAAAAGTGAAATATTAACAGGGGAGGTTGTAATTATGGAATCAAATACTGAAGTAAACATTGAGAGCATTATGTACCCATTCAAGCGTTAGGATAACACCTTTTATAGTGGTTCCTAAGGTAGTTGCTTTATAAGCATGCTGATTAGCACAAACAGTTGAGGAATTGAAAAAATATAACATTGGCTCTGAATCAAAACTAGTTTCAACATCTGTTAATTTTTAAAACTTCTGTTCTCTCTTACTCTCTCTGAATGTGTGCAAATGTTTTCTGTCCGTATGTTATATTTTTCTAAATTATTTTAGTGATAAATATATTAAAGAACTTATTTCTGTTATACATTGAGTAAAATGATAATGATGTGTTTCACTACACGTGTTGTGGAGTAAAAATGTCCATATTGAATCCCGGCGCCATAAGGTAATAGATGTGTAATCTTGGGCAATTTACTTTAGCTCAGTCCCTCAGTTTATGGTCCAATCTGTAGAATGGGATAATAACAGGTACCTAAAAAAGTTGTCATGAGGATTATATTAGTATCTGTAAAACATATATTACTTGCTCAATAAATATGAGCTTTAATGATGGAGATGACTGTATAACATGAAGAATGATGTTCAACTTTTCTGAACATTGTGGAACTAAGGCTGAAATGAGAGATATATAAAAGCTTTTTGTACTGCCTGTGCAACTTTTCTATAAATCTAAAATGATTCCCAAACAAAAAGTTTATTTCCAAAAATCAGTAAGGAAAAAGATCATTTTTTTACAAATGTGTTACAAGTATTTTTTAAAGTGAATTACTAGAAATAAGCTAAATATTTAAAAACATTTAAAAGATGATTAAATTCCCAGTGGCATATTTTTCCTTCATGAAGTATACTGCAGTCATTAAAAAGTTTCATTGTTAAAAATGAGCTAATTGTAAAATTATTTTGATACTATATTAATTAGAAAAAAGATGTAAATAACACTGTGTGCAGTGAGATTATAAACCTTCAAAATACATAATAATGAAACTAATACATCAAAGTGGTCATGCTAGGACAATGGGATTCTGACTCATTCCTTTTGTCAGATTTCTAAATTTCAATAACTTTTCCTCTGGATAGTCATCAAAGCTCAAAGAGATGCTCTAAATAACTGAGTTTATCCATCAAGGGTATAAATTAAGTCATGTTAAAAGAAACCAAATATTTGAACAAAATTTTCCCAAATTTTAATGAAAAGTTTTTATCAAGCATTTCTAGCAGGCATTTTAAGGTATTCTTTATTCAGCTAATATCTTATTTTTTAGTCTTTGAGACTGGATTTACTTCGTTTTTCTTAATTACAAATACTCTCAGCTTCCAAATGTCACCTCACACAAAATTTACTAATTTTACCCGTACTCTGAAAGCCCTGTTCAACACCTGTTACCTGGACATTTTCATATAGGAAGAGTTGGAGTAACCTGTACAGAAGTAACCTGTGCAAATTAGAAGTATCACTGTAAAGGACAATTGAATCTAAAGGCATACTGTGGCTCTGGACTTGACCTGGAGAAAGCAGTCATGGCTTTACTCTTTCCTTGAGCATATGTATTTTGGTTTTGTTACCAGTAGCACTTTTGGGTTTATCTGGAGCCTGATTATACAAGTCTACACTCTCAGGACACCTACAAATATCTACTTCTTATATCCCAAGTTCAACTTCTGACTTTGGTGGTACAATCAGATAATTTTCCTTTCCTATTCCAATTTTTACTTTTTGGTAAATTTAACTTAAAATAGAGGAAGTCAAGTAAAATCTGTTAAACAAATATGAAGATTATAATGGATTATTGACCATGCTCTGTGTATGGATAAATGCTACATAATTTTCTTTATTATATTATATATTTAAAAATGATTTAGAGTACTTATAATGTAAATACTACTTTAAAATATAAATAATATAATTAGGAATAAATTTTTGTTAGAAAAACTTTTTCAAACTTGAAGTCTCCTAGTTGGAAATATTTCAGAAGTTAAAAGGGGCTATGTCTGTAATGTATGTGTTACTATGAGGAAATTCCTGACTGAAGGAGGAATGCATACTTTCATTCTTTGGGGCTGAAGGAAAAATATATATATACAGAATCCACTGGACAGTTTTCACCAAACGATAGGTAACATGTCCATGGAAATCATGGTGATAGGTCACTTCTTCCTTGGAGGTAATCTATCCTTAAAAATGAAATAAGGTGTATTCAACCCTTTTTCAGTGCATGGATAGAACTTGGACAAGACTCAGAAAATAGAAATCATTCCAGAAGCCCCTTTCAGTAGAGAAAATCTTTGATCAGAACTCACCACTTTAAAAGGGTGTGTGTGAAGGGATCCCTGGAAGATTTTCAACTTTTGATGAGATAGCTCGTTGGATGATTTTCAAGACCTGGAGGGGTCCATAATGAAGAATCATGCTGCTTCCATTAGTGTATTTTGTTCTTCATGTTTGTCGACAAAGCTGAGAATCTGTCCAATTTCTTCTTTGGCTAAGGTAGTCTTTATTTTAATAGAAAGGCTAGTCAACTTGGCACATTTACAAATGAGAAGAGCAAATGAAAGCAAGTAACATTTAGATAATTCTCATAGCCAATGAGCGAGGACTTTGTGTTTGCCACAGCTGCGCTTTTTTTTTTTTACGGTAATTTTACCAAAGGAGTAATATATTTGGAAAATGGTAAAAAAACACACAAAAAATGTCTTGTTTTATATCTGTTAATCACCAGGTGATTTTATGGTTCATGTTGTGAAAGAAATTTATTTGGGATATGTGTATTTAAAAAAGGAGAATTATGCCTTTATATAGTTCATGCAATTTAATTAATATGTCACTTCTCAAAGTTCTGCAATATATTTAATTACTAATTAGGCTGATGGGAGAGGTATTAGTTTTGGGAGTTTCATCAACAATGATTGATTTGCTCTTAATTTAAAATACAGTCTCCTTGTATCTTAATATTGAATATCATTTTCCCTTAAACTTATAAATGTCGTATTAAAACATGTACCAAGTATATTTAGTTATAATTGTTTTAATAGTTAGAGCACTATATTACTGCCATCTGTTGAATTTGCTTTACCTAAATTTTGTTACTATGTTTACAATAAAGAACATTATTCCTCATTAAAACTATAACAATAAAGATGAAAAAACTCTGCAGAAGTAAAATAAATAAATAAATTTAAAAAAATTTTAAAAATCACAAATGAAAAAAGTCACATTTAAGTCTATATGACTTGTGATAATTGATATAAAATTACAATGCTCCTTGGTATTCCGTGACCCCATGTACCTAAAACACTTTAGTTTATAATAAATGCTTAAATAAAAATAAAAGTATGCATTTATCTTTACAGTGATTAGGAAATACATGTTAATTAATGACCTCTTAAAATAATTTATTGAAAGTAGTTACTCTTCATACCTAGTGAAATTTAATATACGTACTTAGTAACTGGCATAACATGACTAGTAGGGGAAGCAAACATTGATATGAGCAGTGCATATTTTAAGATGAAATTGTTTTCAGGCCTACCTAAAATTGTCTTATATTGTCTCTGTAGTTAGGTCCCAAACTTCTGTGATCACACATGACCAAAACATTTAGTTTTAGCAGCACCATCAGAACTAAAACCCACTACACATGAATAACTTACTGTGATATCAATGAAAGATTGTTTTGAAGGTGTTATAAAGGCATAAATTCAAGGGAGACAAAGAACCTAAAATCCAAAGGCTCAGAATTTCCATTCTTTTAGGAATGTCTCCCTTATCCTGTCATCAAAGCCAGAGAATCTATGCACAGCCCCTTTAACAAAAGAGTTGGTGAATTCCTTGCGCCAGTGGATGAATCTTGTGTAGTGTGTTCAGTTATGGCTGGCTTTACAACTCTGCTCATTAGGGCAATTCTAGTGGCATTTTTAAATTCCCAGTTTAAGATCAGTTTCCATAGGTCCCAAGGAGGGGTAAACTATTTTTAAATAATTGTTAAGTCAGGAAGAATCTGTGGGGTTCTATTTAAACAAAACTTATATGCTGGCTTCCACAAAATGGCTTGCTTGTGTAGGGAAGACGTTCAGTCAAAAACTTAAATCGGCCGTAATGGCATTTTGGTGCTTAAAGTTTTCCTGCAATGGCTCCTGTCCTACTTTTCCCAGTGCAATGTGAATTCTTACACTCAAAAGCCAAAATAAATAGATAAATACATAAACACAGAAATTAAAAAAAAATCGTGTGGCTTTAGAAGTTATTGTTCTAAGTGACGTGGCTCTGAGGTGGATTTGAAATGGAATATTCCTTCAGCCAGTGGCACAGACGGACAGTTCTGGATGAGATTCTGCCCCCTTGTAGTGGAACGTGATGTACATTTTGATTCCCTGGCATGCTTACACTAACACCCATCTGCTGAGATGGCATTGTTCCTTAAAAAAAAAAAATGTTTTAAGTGGCTTGTCAGGTTCCAGAAGTCCTAGGTGTCTGGCATATGTATACATTTCTAAAGGTATTTTCCAGAATTAAAATAAATAAGTGTTTAGCTTAGAGTGTTTTGTTTTTTTTTTTCTTACAGAATAGTTTTACTGGTGGGTCATTACAGGCAGTTCTATCACTAATCCATAATTTTAGATCTAAATGTCCTTTCTTATGTTTGACTTTGGGAAATTTGCGTGTACAAAAAATTTCATTCAGATTTAGAACAAATATTAACTCAGGTACAAATAATCCTCATTCATTGCAGCTGCTCTCTTTCATGGATACTTGTATTTGTTATTCATGTTATTTTTATCAGTTTTAACAAGTATTCCATAAGACGGTTTGTTAGAGAGTAGAACATCCAATTTTGAGATGGAAATCCATACCTCCTAAACTTGACAGGATAGCATTGATTGCCTGAGGTGAAAAAGCCCAGAAATGGCTTAAGTTAGAGTCAAATGATAGAAATCCTATAGAGCTCTGGAGCCCACAGGGGGTGATTGGATAATTTGGTTACTGAAAAGAAGACATCCCGTTGCTTAGCTACAGGATTCTGGGTGGCAGCTCTTTTCCCTCTCACATTTCCTGGTGTTTTGTTTTTGCAAATGTAGTTTCTTGCAAATGAGAGTGTCTGCATGCAGATGTCCACATTGCAATTGTTTTGATTTGGAAAATGAAACAATATTAGAGGAAGAAAAAAAACAAAACCTGAGGGATGTAAAATTTGGAGAGGAAGATTCTCCTTGTGCTTCACTGTTTAAGAAGATTAAATCAAGTAATATAAAACATTGTAGACACTTACGGATTTAGTATATATTTTGCAAGATGTAGCATTTTGAGTTACAGCACTAGAATCAAATATATTTTATCTCTTTAAAAATAATGGCTATATATTGAAAACATGAACACCTGTTGCATATACATGTGTTGAAAAACATTGATATCTAATTTACTTGATGGAAGGTTTTCCCAAAAAAATCAATTTCAAATATTATATATGTATTCATGTAAATATTTGTATATTTTATCTGGCTCCATTTGAGTTAAATTATCATTTTTCAACTTTGTATGCTAATTGTTGTATTAAATTTTTTAGAACTAAGGTAAAATAGAGGTTCCAAATGATATTCCATAATCAAAATACTATATAAAATTATCATAATTACATTACATAATATGTTTATTCTGTAGTATTAAAAGGTTATTGAGTTATTCGGGGAAATAACAAGGGACTTTTTTTATCCAGTCCATGGAAAATCTATTTAGTTATACTTAGAAACTTATTGGTAAGAATGTTGTGAAGACAGTTCAAAAGTGTATAAAACTTATAATTCCATAAGGTTAATAAGGTGTCAAAAGAATAATCGGGATCCTGTATCTTTTACATTTCCCTTATTTTGGGACAGATTAAAGCCCTAATGTCTTTGGAAATTTTTGTTTTTCTGCTATTAATTAAATATGGCACTGGATAAAGAACATTAAAACAACAGTGAAAGTAACTACTGTTAGGCTAAGAAAGCCAAGGAGGTTTTGTGTGATAGATCGAAACTGTAAAATGAAAATGTGGTTACTTCTCTGTAAAACTACCACATGTGAACTGCATGATTGATTTGTCTGTAAAACAAAAGGTGGGGAGTGGAGTTTAAGTTTTGCTAAAAAACAAACAAACACATAAACTTAAATTATAAGTAGTAATTAGTTATTTTATGAGCAAATAGACCTTAGGGTGAAGAGAAAAGGATAAAGTAATTTGGGGGAGGGCCGGCTGAGTGGCTCAGTTGGTTAAGAGCTCGCTCAAGAGTGCGAGCTGTGAGCAACAGCGGTTCGATGCCTGGCCCAATCTGAGCTGCTGCTGAGCTGCCAACAGGTGGCAGGATGGCTCAGCTAAAATAAATAAATAAATAAATAAATAAATAAATAAATAAATAAATAAA
>NW_017731918.1:824433-831667 GCF_001890085.2 Hipposideros armiger | reverse complement strand
TCTCTCTCTCTCTCTCTCTCTCTCTCTCTCTCTCTCTCTCTCTCTCTCTCATATCCTGGAGTGTTTCGTTAGCCCAAGTCTTTGTTCTGGCTCCTCCCTTCAGTGGGTCTGTAACAGCATATAGATGACACCACTGATTTACCTGCGGGGACATCCTAGCTCCTCCTCCTCTGCTCCGGTCTACCTGCCTACCTCCTCTATCAGCATGATAAAAACGATAAAAGTCCCCTTTTGAAATAAGTAAATATTTTCACTACAAAAGTTTTTTATATATGAATATATGTACATTTATGGGTATATATGTAAATACACATGTATGTACGTAGTAGGTAATTTGAGAACTACAGATAACTAAAAATAATAATACAAAAATTTCCGTTGACTCTCATCCATAAGCAACCACTATTAAGATTTTAGTCTATTTTCTCCCTGTCTTTACTTTGTCTTTAAGGTACAATCTTTTAAAAAAGCATATGTATAAGTATTTTGTTTTTCATTTAATATATTTTATGTATTTCCCTTCTCATTTAATATTCTAGTCTATTAATAACAGACTAAATCCTCTTCTTAAAAATGCCAGTTATTTCTACCTAATTCAATCCAATGGTAATATTGGTTTGTCAGAAAAGTCATGACGCATATTTGTGACAGATGGCACTAGTTCATTTTTGGAAGTTCTAGAGTCATTCACATCTATGTTACTGCTATGTCATTAGATGACAGTTCTAGCTTCATTCAAAAAAAATTGAGTGATTTGGTTGAGGTCTGGAGATTTTACAATAAATTGAAGATGGAAGATCAAACTCTGCATTTTTGCCATATTTTACTGTTTTACTTCCATAAAGGGAAGAACACGCATCAAGCTTGTGAAAAGTTGCATAAAGTTTATGGTAACAATGCTCTACAAGAACATCAGTGCCGATGGTTCATGAAATTTCATGCTGGTGATTTTGATGTCAACAACGCTCCTCAGTCAGGGAGGCCCACCGAGGTTGATGATGACAAAATAAAGGCATTGATCAAGTCAAACCCATGTTACGCGACATGAGAGATTGCAGAAACATTGAACATCCATCATTCAAGTGTTCATGACCACCTGAAGAAGCTGGGATACGTAAGCAATCTTGATATTTGGGCTCCACATGAACTCAAAGAAGTTCATTTGACGGCGCGTATAAACATCTGCAATATGTTCATTAAACGTGAGGAAAACAATCCTTTTTTGAAGTGACTGATAACTGGTGATGAGAAGTGGGTTGTTTACAACAATGTGGTGTGCAAACGGTCTTGGTCCCGATGTGATGATTCGCCTCAAACGACATTGAAAGCAGACATTCATCAGAGGAAGGTTATGCTCTCAGTGTGGTGAGATTTTAAAGGTGTCGTGTTTTTCAAGCTCCTACCAAGGAACCAAACAATCAATTTGAATGTGAGCTGTCGGCAATTGGACAGTTTGAATGAATCCATCATCCAGAAATGTCCAGAGCTTGTTAATTGTAAAGGAGTTGTGTTCCATCGTGACAACGCGAGACCACACACAAGTTTGATCTCCCATCAAAAATTATTGGAGCTTGGATGGGATGTATTGCCACACCCACCATACTCGCCTGACCTTGCGCCATCAGACATCCACTTGTTTTGCTCTCTTCAAAACTCCTTGCGTGGTATCACATTCAATTCAGATGCAGCTGTAAATCAGCACCTTGTTCAGTTTTTCGCAAATAAAGACAGGTCCTTCTAAGAATGAGGAATTATGAAGTTCACTGAAAGATAGCAAAAGGTTATCGAACAAAACGAGCAGTATATCATTGATTGATCTTTGTTCTTTATATAAATAAATGACCTTTGAAAAACAGACAAAATATGTCATGACTTTTCCGACAACCCAGTAATAATCTAAATGTCCTCTGTGTCTTGTACCTTTTTTCACTTTTGCCTTTAATGTTATGTTTATCTGATCCTATGAGCATAGTGATGTCAGCATGTTATATTTTGTTACAAAACTGCGACTTTACAATTTGCTACTTCTGATTAAGAAGTATGAAAAAATGTACTATATAAAAGCCTTGATCTTATTTTCATATGTTATAAACATTCTTAATGCAAGCTTTCTTTTATCATTTAACTTGAGTTGGTAAATTTGCATAACTAATGAAAGACAAACAGCCTACAACACAACTCCCTATTCTCTAGGTATTTCTACAAATATCTTTGGGGCTATTTATGTTGAATATTATTTATAAATTATGAATGCTTTTTTTTCTTCCTCTATTTAGCCCACACTTACACTGTAGGCACTGTTTAAATTACCTGCATACCCAATAAATGGCATTTGTACATCTTATTAGAGAAAAACCAAGCCCGATGGGGTGATGACAGATGTTTTTTGAGTTGCTTCCTCCAGACAGGGTATTAGGTCGAAGGATCCTTCTGGGGTGTCTCTTTGAAAAAAAATCAAGGTTTTTTTGAGTTATGTTGATACCATCAAAAAAAGTTGCAAAACAAAAATTGACAATAATTACCACAGTATAAATTTTAATATTTTCATGAATTGGCTAAAAAATAATTCTACTTTTTAAGTTTTAAAAATTTATAAAACAAGTATATGAAAATTGCATGTATCATGAGTAATAATTCCATAGGATTTTAGCATCGGGAGAGGCCATTGCTTTCAGTTCATAAACAAAAGAGACTTTACATAGGAATCATTCATTATATGTAATATTTAAAAAAAGAATGTAAGGAAGGTAAATTTATGGTATTCCACACATAAATGAGAACCTCTTAATCTAATTCTTTTATTCATAGGCTATAGTTAATATGAGTCAAAACATAGTAAAACTATGTAGAAAAAAATCATTAAGATGAGATGGAAAGAGTGAGGGCCGAGTAGCCTTTATATTAAGGGGAGAATACTTTTTAGCTTTACTGATTTCCAACATAGAAAGCTTTTAACAGGTTATGGAGGAGGGACAATGAACAAACAATACCAGTTTCTGTCTCTCTTTTCTCATGGGATTTTTCATTATTATTATTATTATTTTAAGGTATACATATTGTAGTCCCTGGAACTTTCCATCCTTTTAACATATCAAATATATCTTTTCATCAACACTTTGGATCTTTTTAAAATAAAAACATCATTATAAAACGCTGCTTTTTTTTGCATATTCTAAAGATGAAGTTTACGATATATTGAGGTGGCTGTATCTATTCAGGTTGGTCCAGATGATTTCAGCTGAAAATAGCATTGTGGTCCCATCTTATTTACACCCTGCCCTTTCACAGTAGCTCACAACAAATTAAGAGGTTTTAATCAACACGAAAAAGTTCTTTCCAAATCCAAACAGCTGGTCTGAATAATTTATTCACTTTTTATTTAAACAATTTGCTTTCATTTTTTTTTCTCATGTATTGTTTCTATTCTAAAAACTAAACTGCCCCATCTTCAGGTTGAGAAACACAAACCTGAATTCCCTAGGAGAGGGAAGTGTGGCATGAAATAAATATATGTTTGTATGGAACAAATGAGAAGGAACTAAATGTCATTAAACTAAAGGGTAAAATTAAATGTGTACAGAGCATCCCAACACTGCCACACCATTCAGGACATACAAACAGGGAAAGGACTGTTTTGCTCATGTCTCAGGTCAAGATTGGATATTTTTGCTTCTCATTTTTTTTTTCAGTAGGTAAGGTGACAAGCAAAAAGTAGAAGACTCAGTGATATGAAAATACATGCTTTATTCTGAGTTTGTTCAGAAAAAAAATTATAGCTATATTCATGACAAGTTACGAAGGGCCTCAGGTAACATGTGGACTATGGCTCCCCTGAGCCTCTGTCGGTATTAAGTCTCTGTTTGAGTGGAGTAAGAGCCTAGTGTTATGACAGACTATCTACTCAAGTGAATCATTCTGCCTCCATCACTATTATTTCAAGTGGATAATTCATTCTTCACTTTCCATCTGAAAACATATTGATGCAGAGTTGGACAGGCAAAGAATAGCAACGAGGCTGCTTTTAAATGAACTTGGGGTTCTTTCTTTATATATGATGTGGGGCAAAATGCAATAATATATTCTCTTTTAAGGCTCATAATCCATCTTGGAGTCACTTGCCTTTCTAGAATATTAGCATCCTTGCACGAATAAGTGTTTAGATTTTCATGATGATGATTTTGAAGGCTGTCACTTATGTGGGTGAAGCTATTCTGACATACACTTTTTCCTACTTCCTTGCCCTCCACTGCTCCAAATTTTATGTCATAGCTAGAATGTATCAGAGTACACAGTCTAACCAATGGTAATATAGGATGGTGGTGGGAGAGAGAAGTGGCTTTGAACCAGACCATCTTGATTTGAATCTAAGAACTAGCACTTTTAGCTGTGGGATCTTGGTAAGTTAATTACTTTTTTTAAGCTTCAATTTCCTCCTCAAAAAAAATGGGAGAATAGTGCCCAACACATAGAATCAAATGAAACAACACATGAATTTCTTGATTTTGTGCCTGGCACAGAGTAAGCACTTGATAAATTTTATTTAACCAAGATATTTTCTGGAGACATGTAACTTCAATTCGCGCAAGGACTCTCATATAGAATGCTATATGTAGCTTACCCCCAGTTTAAGATCAAATTTAGGCTGCTCTAGACCATATATATATTCTCTGGAGCAATTTTTCTTTGTTCCTGTCTGTCTCTCTATATTTATATACATACATATACACATGCATGCATATACATATATACAAGTATAGTCTCTCTACCTACACTTTTTTGTTTGACTGCTAAATGAATTCTATAACTTCACAAAACTTGGATTTATGAGATTGTTAAAAGAACCATAGGAATAATACTGGGGTAAGGAGAGAAAAAAATGAGATTGTTGGAAAATCAACATATCATATAATCCCAGCAATGGAGTACAGCAATGAAATTTGTATTTGAATCATATTATTCTGTCTTCTTTCTGGAAAGCTTTACTTTCTCTGCAAAAACTTAATAACACCCAGAAAAATATTCTTCCTCAGTCTCCCTTGTTAATGCATTCCCACCTTGCACATATAATAGAGGTACAATAGTTTAATAAAACAGAGTGAGTTGACATTGCCAGCACTCGGTTGTTTGTGTTCACCTGTGACATTTACAAGTGAAGACATACAGAGACTTCTTTTGTTTCCTGGATAATCGCTCAGGTGTTAAAGGAGAAGTTGATTCAATTTTAAATGGCATGGTTTTCTCAAGCCTTGGAAAATTAATTGATGTATTTTCTTCTTCTTTTTCCAGAGCTCAAATATACACACGGCAAAGTCATGTCTGACTGTTTAGTTTTACAAGACTGAAAATATTGGATTTAAAGCTTAGGTTTTAGTTTAGGTTTATTCTTGGTATTCAGCCCTGTCTAAACTTTCACAGGCAAATCGGAAATGAAACACAATGGAAACTAAACCAAGCTTTTTTTTCTGCCTGCAAAGGGGACTTAATGTTTCATTTAGTGTTTTCAGACTGAACCCTAATAAAACGTGATTTTCTACAGATGCTTTGTGTCAATTATTCCCTGTATTCCTTCTAACATGATCTGTGCATTCAACGTGGAGCTTCATTAAGGATCAAGCCAGTAGTCTTTAAAAAGTACAGGGTTTTGGTGATAGACAGATGGTGGCTTTCTTGATGTCAGGAAGTGTCAGATATTATGGTTGGCTGCGGAATGGTGGCTACTATCCAAACAGATTGGGAAACAGACAGAAAGAGCAAGAACACCATTTGTTTTATTTAGATACATTGTGAACAGAAGGAAGCAAGACAGAGCATACTTTTACACATCTTTTTTCCACTCCTTGTGAAAACAGTTTAGGATTTGTTATGTTATATTAGCCCTTTCATTATGCAAAAACATGTGAAAGCCAGAGATGCTGGTAAAAGAATTTGTCTCATTGTGATTTTCTATGAAGTTTGTTTATTTTTGTTTTTAGGCAATGTGATTTTTTAAGAAAAGCTTCCTTTCATTGGAAATACTAAATAGTCGAAACAGAGAGGACGGATAGGAGGCACCTAAGAAGTGCTATCTACTGGTGAGAGTATGTTGGGAGTATTGATTTCATGATACAAATGAAGGACTCAGAGAATATTGTCAAAGGAGCTTCGGGAAGAACTGTGGACTTATTTCTGTAAGGATTGGCAGCCAGAGGGCAGTGTCAGCTCCAGGTACAATAAATAGGCTGCAGTCCCTCCAGATACAGGATTAAAGCTAAGTATTCATCTAGTTGTAGACCTAGCTATCAGGGCACTGTGTATATCAGTGGGGCTTTTCTTGATCTTCACCCAAAAGAACATGGAAGTGTGTTAGCACATGCAGCAGACAAAATGCCTTTAAACTTCCTTTTCTGCTGTTTACCTATATTTACCTATTATCATAATCTTTTATTCCATCCCTAGAAAGGCAACAAACCTGTTCATATTTTTTGTGGATTAGATATCCACTGCCATAACCTGCTCTACAGGTGTGTCCCCAAATCATGGCGAATGTATTGGAAACTTGGTTCCTAAAGAAACTCCTTATATATTTGAATATGAGGAATCATATTAAAATCCTAATTAACTAAAGAAGGACATACATGTTACCTAAACAAACTGGTAGTCTTGGCCTATATAAAATCCAAGGGTTTGGGACCTTCAAGAACCTGAAAGAACATTCTAGACTAGTGGTTTTCACTTGGTGTCTCATAAAGTTTAGAAGTTTCACAGAGGTGCTTTAGGGACTCCTGTGTGTGTATGTGTGTGTGTGGGGGGGTAGATGGAGGTGGGTGGAGGTGTGTGTGGGGGGGTGAGTGAGCCGTCAGGACTCCATTCCACTATCTCTGCTGCATCTAACAGCCGGATAAATGAAGAGCCTTTCCAGTTTAGGGACAAACAGAGTCTGGAATCTTGGCTTAAGAGACAAACATTCCTTTAATAGAAAAGTGTAAAGCGTTTGGCTAGGGCATGATTGCATTTTAATTGCTCCCTGAGTTCAAATAGGAGTCAAATTCCAGAGAGAGAGAGAAGTATGGGATAACTGTGATAATGTAGAAGGACCTCATTTGCCCATCCCCCTTTCCTCCCCGACCAGCTCTCATACCCCATGATTTGAGTCCTGATGTGACCAAAATACCCAGAGGCTCTAAAGATGTAGGAAGTTCTGAAAAGAAGAAATCTCAGCCACTTTCCTAGGATCCTTCCACCTCCCCCTACCCCC
>NW_017731918.1:811116-824403 GCF_001890085.2 Hipposideros armiger | reverse complement strand
CGCTCCCCCCCCACCCCCAAAACAACACTGCGCAGGCAGTACTTCAGCCAACAATATCGAAGGCCGTAGAGGCACTTCTTTTGGAAAAGAGAAGCATAAATCATATTGTGAATTCTTTATTGGGGAGTTTTACAATCACAATATACATGCTGAAAACCATTTAATAGTTGTTAGTCACCTGTTCATTAAAATGCAAAACGGAACTCTCAAATGCTTTCTTTTGTTTGAGACAAGCACACAGGAAAGAAAATACGGAGACACCTACATGTCAACAATCTCATCCATGGGTCATGGCTAGGGCCTGGAGTAGGCAGGAAAGGAAGGTAATACAGAGCCTTTATGCTAAAGGCATCACTGACTCAAGAGTGAGAGCCTGAATCTCATATAATTTCTACAAAGTTTGGGTTTATGCAGCATATTTTATTGCCTTAAATACAATTAATCCTTGTTCTACCTTGGAAAGAATCTGAATAACTTGACAGGTTAAAATTATGTTTTCCAGAGCGCGGTTTTAATATCATCTCTGGTTAGGACTCATCAACTTATTGAAAGAATGTTTGTAAGGAGAAATGTCACCTTAGGATATTTGCTGAAGCCATTAATTTATACCATGGGATTAAAATATCTGGGAGTCACCTTAAATCTAAATTTTTAGATTTACCAAGGTATCACTATATTAAGGTGTGGACTATCAGAAGAGAAAGCATTTGATATATTTATTGGTCAAATGTTATTTCATTATTAAGCTTCAACTACATGGGAAGCTATATATTAATTAAGATGCCCCTGCTTAGCCGTTCAATTTATTCAGGAAAGAAACTGGGGCTTTGTTTCAACGTGATTTTCTGTGGAGGTTTTTGTTTTATTTTTTTGTTGTTGTTTTTTAACTAGAATGTGATTTGTAAAAATAATTTTCTCTCTTTGGAAACACTGAATGCTGGAAACAGTTAGCTCATGTGAAGCTTTGCAAAAAAAAATCAGTTTTTCTTCTGATTTAGACAACAGTTAAAAAAAAACACCTTTTTTATAAAAGGGGACAAAATTACTTGTCCAACTTGGTTGTTAGATTCATGGGTTAAATCCAGAGCTAGCAACTCCTGACCTAGTATAATTTTGTCAAGATCACATGGACAATACTGTATGTTACCATCCAAATTTAAGTAACTTTATGCACACTCATTTGTTTAAAACAACATTTTAAAACATGATCTGGAATTACAGGTAACTCTTGTTGGATATTTCCAAATCCCACATGTGTACTTGATGATGGCATGAAACTATTCAGTTGTATACTTTGTGTGTGTGTGTGTGTGTGTGTATGTAGTGTACTTGTTTTATTTTTGACATCAACCTTTTCTTGAAGTCCTTATGATTTCAGCCACAGAATCTGTGTCTTTCAGGGAGAAAGGGATAGTGACAGATGCTGACTGTCTCATTTCTAGATCCCCCCAATCTCTGAGAGGGAGAGCTGAACCATGGTAAATTGGGAAGAAAAAAAACTGACATTTTTTCACATTCAGGCAATATGCAGAGATGGCACATAAACTATTGTAGGGAGAACAACAACAATTCATCTATATTCTTGCCATTCAAAACATCCCCAACCCATTGTGGAGTTTTGCACTCTGCTTCGAAATTCCTTTCTCATTTGACTTCCTTTCCCAGTCGACTAAACATTTTTTTTTTTTAATTGGGGAATTGGGGGATGAGAACAGCACTGGAGAATTGGGGGAAGGGGAACAGACAAGTTGCTGTCTTTTTGTTCTTCAGTCTAGTTGTGGAGGACGTTGCTTCACTGGCCCAAGTTGGCACCATCATTGCGCTCTTCCCGGGTGAGGCAGATCAGTCGCCGACTTCTGGACGGCCGCTCACTGTGGCTGCTGGCCACTCACGCTGGCTGCTGGCTACATACGGTAGCCCATGGCAACCCACTGCAGCAGGGGCTGCAGCCTATGCCGTCGCCAGTGACTCATGGCAGCCCAGCTCCAGGTTGAGCTGTTGTTCAGCATCGTAGCTGTAGAGGGCAGTGTCACTGGCCCTCATACGTGGGATCCGAACCGGGGCCCGCTGGCGTCCCAAGCCAGCTCTTAACCAATGCACCACTCAGCCGGCCCGACTAAACATTTCTTGAAGATAGGGACAGTGACTTAATCACAGTTGTAGTTCTAGTCCTTAAGGCAGTTATTGGTGCTTAATTGTCTCCCAAAATAATGTTTGAGTGGGTGAAAGCAATTCTTACCCCATGGTACAAATAACCCTCACAGCCACAGAAAAGTGTGGCTTCTTAGGTTCATACAATCAGTGTCTTAAGGTGAATGTGGCTATAGGAAATTTTATTAGCTTTACAGTTAGGCTGTTAGGTTTCTCTGCAGAGTTTGGGGGCAAAGTCAATCAGGATGGTCCTGCTGAAGATCCTGTTCCTTTATCTCCAGGAGCTTATTGGCATCAAATGAGATTTTTTTTTAAGCACCATCAGCTCAATAATGACAGATTGATTAGGTTTCATCTCTGAAGGGAGTTGATAGCCTAACACGAGGGCAGGAATCATTACCTTTAGTTGGTCATTAATCCCTATGAAATATCCTTCCCTACTGTCGTAATTGCTCTTATAAATTGAAAAGTGGAAATGTACTTATGCAAGTCTGAAGATTTCTGTTTTCTGCCATTTCAGTTGCATATGCGAGGCATTTCTACACACTTAATGTTCTTTTCTTAGGCTTCTCAGATTGCTTAGTACAGGTTTCCACACTCAGCTTATATAGTGGATAAGATTTCCTCCTTCATCACTTCTAACCCTATGATCAAAGCAACAATCAAACCCAATTTCATGTGAATGTTATTCTGAAGAACATTTGTACATTTTCCAACAGCCAATCTGCCTTATAACAACATACTCAGTGTAAATTTCTGCTTGCCTGTTTATAGATCATGAGATTTTCTTATAAGAGGACTCTTTATTCCTATGGAGGCAAAGTGAGAGGAAAAAACTAGTATTCCAAACTAAGCATCTACCTTATTAGTTTGAAGGATGTTTTGCTTATCTGATTTAAAACCAGTTAAAAAAATTCTTTTCAATTACAGGTGACATACAATATTAGTTTCAGGTATACAACATGGTGATTAGACATTTATATAACTTCTGAAGTGATCACCCTGATAAGTTTAGTATCCATCTGACACCGTACATATTTATTACAATATCACTGACTGTATTTCCTATACTGTACTTTCCATCCCCATGACTGTTTGTTTAACTAGCATTTGTACTTAAGCCCTTCACCTTTTTTATCCATCCCCCAACCCTTTCCCATCTAGCAACCATTAATTGGTTCTCTGTATACATGAGTTTTTTCTGTTTTGTTCACTTATTTGTTTTATATTCCATATATAGGTGAAATATATTTGTCTTTCTCTGTCTGAATTATTTCACTTAGCATAATACCCTCTAGTTCCATCCATGTTGTCACATAAGGTAAGATTTCATTCTTTTTTATGGTTGAATAATATTCCATTGTATATATTTACTGCTTTATCCATTTGCCTATTGATGGACACGTAGGCTGCTCCCATATCTTAGTTATTGTAAATAGCACTGAAGTAAACATAGGGGTGCATATATTTTTGAATCAGTGTTTGGATTTCTTCAGATAAATATCCAGAAGTGGAATTGATAGCTCATATGGTAGTTCTATTTTTAATTTTTTGAGGCAACTCCATATTGCTTTTCATAGTGGCTGTACCAGCTTACAGTCCCACCAACAGTGCACAATGGTTCCCTTTTCTCCACATCCTCACAACACTTGTTTGATGACTTATTGATAATAGCCATTCTGACATGAGTGAGATGGTATCTCACTGTGGTTTTTGTTTGGATTTTTCTGGGTATTAGTGAGGTGAGCATCTTTTCATATATCTGTTGGCCAACTAACCATATGTCTTCTTTGGACAAATGCCTATTCAGGTCCTCTGCTCATTAAAAACAAAACAAAAACATTGGTTTTTATTTGTTATGAAGGCTAATGGTGGTTTATTTATATTAGCATATATAATAAAAATAACAGGTACATGTTTAAGAATCTATCCTATAATCGATGACTTAAATTATTAGGATTTCTAGAAATATATCATGTTTTCTTTTGTGTATAATGGCAAATAACTGAAGGTCATATATTTTAACTTATGTTTGTGGCCAATTAGACTGTCATTTCTGATCCTACTTGTGGTCAACAGCAAATATTGGTGGCACAGCTGGCCACATGATGTGCTGTGCAAGAGAAAACTTACTCTGTGGCTGAGTGACTGGATTATTAACTTGGTCACATTTCTAATAACTTCTGAGCAAATGAACCAACATTCCTAGATCATAGAACTTGGGTAATGTGATGATCTGTGGACAAGACCTAGTCTTTCCGTGGAAGTGGCTTCCATTTCACAGGAGACAGAATTCCCTACAGGTGTCTTTCTCATCATTTTACTTGAGTAGAGAGTGAATAGAATTGATGAATCTTGCACAAAGACAAATATTGTCATTTAGGAAAGGGAGGGAAATCAAGTGAATCTATCTGTTTCATATTTTATATGCTATTCTACATGGGAGTAATACACGGATTTCTAGATTTTCCTGCTTTGAAAATTATTAAATTAAATTTGAATTTAAATTGTACAAGCATGCTTTTGTCCACCGCCATTGCCATCGAGCCAACTCACCTGACTTATGAGCAGGATGAATGATTGCTTTTTTCCCATCAAATCAGCCATAATGACATGTAACTTAGTCACTCATTATTTCTTATTTTATACCCAAAATCACCCTATGTGCCAAGATTTTCCTTTATGATTTGCTTTTATATGGTTTTCATTTGGTGTTTTTGATTACAACCTTTGGGAGTAATTACTCTAGATTTTTATAATCTTAAAAGAGCTGCCAGATAAACCATATACAGTTACAGAAAATGTCAGTGATTATGATAAGAACAGTTGGAATAATCCTAAGTGTGGAGTCAGTCAGCTTGGGTTTGAATTTTGGCTCTCCTAGAGTTTAATACTTGATTTAACACAGATCACTTAATTATTCTAGGACTGAGGTTCTCAGAAATAATAGGAACAGCATCAGAGGTATACAATGAATATGAAGTCTATGTGAACTTCTTTATCATAGTGTCTGGCTCCTGGAAGGTGTACAAGAAATAAATATTTTAAAATTAATAATTAAATTAATACCTAAATTAAAGAAAATAGGTATCATTCGAAAAGACCAAAACAAAAATTTTTTAAAAAGAAAGAAAAGCAACATGTATAGACAATTGAACTACATTTGAAGTTAGTATAAATTAATCTAAAGGTAGGAGTCATAGAGAGCCTAATTTCAAATGAAGATCAAACTACACTGAATTAGAGAGTGCTTAACCCTCTGCTCCTCCCTTATTAATTGTCTTAATAAGTTTTTGTTTCCCATCAAGGAAAGGATTATAATTTTAAATAATTCCAAGGAGTTTGGAAAAAAAAATCGGCCAGAAATGACAAGCTGAATTTTTTGACAATTTTCTTTGTATAGCAAACACTGCAGAGAAAAGATTTTATAAGGTTAAAAAAAAAAAAAAAGACTAGAGGTTATGGAACTCTGTCTATAAGTTAGCAATATAATTATAATAACTCTGACATGTTATGGGGGATATTAACAAAAAGATAGGAAGCAAAAGAAGAATTTATGAGAATTTTTATTTATAAATCACCAGTTCATGCATCACTTTTATGTATTAATTCATTTAATAAATATTGAGAACCCAAATGTGTCAGATACTGAGCTAGGTTCTGAGAATACAAAAGCCTAGACAGAACTAGTTTCTTGCCCTCACAGAGCTATGAGCCAATGAAAAATGTAGCTATTAAAACCATTTTACATATGTAATAAATTTTATGGAAGGGAAATAGAAAAGAACTAACAGCATAAGTAAGAGGCCAAGAACTCAGGAGAAAGTTCTCTGTAGTTTGACACTTAAAGAAATGGTAGGTATTAGAAATATTAGCAAGTGTTCACAGGTGTATGCACATGTGAGTGTGTGTTTGTGTGTGTGTGTGTGTGTGAGTGTGTGTGTGTGTGTGAGAGAGAGAGAGAGAGAGAGAGAGAGAGAGAGAGAGAGAGAGAGACATGGAGAGTAAACTTATGTTCAGAACCTGCAGATGAGAGCATGTGTATGTGGTCTGTAGGGGAGAGGGAGAGAATGGGGGCTGGAGAGATCAGACTAAAAATGTAATCAGAGGTTCTTCTTTGAGCATCTTTTAAGTCTTCAAAGACATTACAGATATTTGTTATGGAGAAGCCACTAAAGCATTCTAAGCAGGGAAATATGTAATATGGTCAGATTTTTTTTGTTTTTGTCAAACTTAGTTTTTATAAGTCTATGATTTGTTAAAGTAATGTGTACTTTGCAACCACATAAATGGCAAATGGAATGCAAAAGCTAGAAAAGATAAGGCATCGGTATTGGAAATTATTTAACATGTTTAAAATAGATTTTTTTAAAACATATGTGATGGGAAGAAAAGGTCATGATATTCAAGGACAGTACTTTTCAAACTATCTGTGGTGGAGGACTAGTTTCTTTTTTAAATCTGTCAGAGGCTAACACTTTTCTGAAAAGCAATAAAGGTGAATTACTTAGAAAATAAACTTAAAAATATACATACACAATATAAGCCTAAATATTTTGTTATTAGATTCAACAGATATAAAACTGCATTTCCATAAATATAATCAGAGCAAACATAACATAGGGATAAAGGAAAGAATCATAAAAGCTATATACATAGCTCATTGAGAGTGTATGTATGGGTGATTAAAATTTCTGTACTTGTCTAATTATAGACCAATAAAAAAAAAAGGTCACAAGCCACATTTTGAGGAAAGTTTTGTACTACGAATTAGTTTATATACAGATAGTAATATAAAAATGTTTTCTAAATTTTTTAAGGTTAAGATAAATGGAAAAAAATTAAGTTCAACAAAAGGCATTTAGATACCATGCAGAGGAACATGGAACTAAAAAAAAAAGTCTAAAATTTTGCCTATATACCTTTATTTTTATTAAGGGATATTAAAATGTATTTTTCTCTGGATACAAAATGATGTCAGTGTCATTTTGCTTGTCACACAACCCACCCAACCCCAGGAATGTTATTATACATTGACATATTCTTGCAGGAAGTAAGAACCAATGAGTTTGACTTTTCTTATTTTCTAGGGCATTATATTGGAGTGGCCATGATGTAAAGTCTAATATTACTCAGTTTACAGGTGCATTCTGCATCCTGAGAAACACAGTGTGGAAAAAAGGCGATTGAACTGTTCAATTAATGCTTGCTTTTAATATGTTACATGATAGAAACCAGAAAAGAGGATTTCAAATGAGCAGATAAATGAATATATGGGTTCCAATAGAAGTTAAAACATTAATTAAATATAGACCAAAAATAAAATTCATTAATTTTTTTCTTGGGCATTCATTAATTTATCTGGCAATTCAACCCATCTTTATTCAGCATCTATTATAAGCCATTGAGTATGTGGGGAACAAGGATTATAAAACTTTTGACCCCCAGTATGAAAATTATTTATTATGTAAGGATCGTAAATAAAAACATAAGTAATTGCAATCTGATGGATAAACCATTGAAGAATCAGTGTCTATAACAGAAGTTCTGTTTTAGGGAAGATTCAAACTCTTCTACATCCTTTCCCAGGAGACTGATATCATTTTGGAAAGTCTGAGGCACTACAATATAAAATGATCACCATATGTATTTGGGGGCTTAATGCAGTTTTCCAAGCTCATATAATTTTCATCAGCCAGTATTCTTAAACTGGCCTTCCAAATTTTGCTTTACTCCTTTTCCTATCACGACTATTCCCTATCATTAGAATCTAATAATAATTAACTTGTAATCACTAGTAATAATTACAATTGATCATGTTAATAAAATAACTGACTTATTGACTGTCTATTAAAAGTCACTGTACAGTTTATTTAATTGTTTCAGCAACTGAGAGGTATGCCCATTTTACAGATGATGAAATTAGGGTAATTTGCCTAAGATAAAACAGCAGTTACATGGCAAAGTGAGAATCAAGCCCAGGCAATTCTGCTGCAGCGTATTCTAGCATTAGTCCATCACTGTGATTTTTCTATAGACCTCCTCCCTGACGTCCACATCTTTAGACTGGTACCTTCCTGCTTCCCCAAGACTTGACCTTCAAAGGACAATATAAATCTGTGACTTCTCCAGGTCTTTATTTCTCTGTGCTGTCTGCTTCTCCCTAAAGAATCTGCTTGTCACATTGTGCTGCAGAACTGAGAAAAAGACTTAAAAACTTTGAAGCCCTAACTTTGCCTACTATCATGAATTTGAATGAATACTTGCATTCTCTACCTTGTGTTGGCAAGCCTTGGGCATTTTAAATTAATGAAATTTTCAACCACTTACAGGGGAGATTTAAAACAAAGTTTACTCTCAAAATGTAACCTGAGACTGAGTTACACCACTGTTTTATTATTCCTAATGGCACTGAGTCAATCCACAAATATTTCATCCTGCAGTTTTCTACTGGTATGAAAATGCATAATGTTAATCATTGTATTACTTTATAATCTGACCATAAACCAATGTTTATAGTCAGTTAATCATTGTATTACTTTGCTTTAGGTAATTTAGTACATTACCATAATGTAGCAATCTACTTAATATAAATTTTAAAGTGAGTGCAATAAAAGTTGTATAGCATTAATGTATTATTCATTCTAACCTGAAATTTCAAAATATAGCTGAAGTTTGGACAGAGTTCAGATGTTCTATGACTTTGGTTTCCCCTATCTTTGCTGGGAAAAGAAGTGAGGACTTAATAAAGGGCAGAGAAGTAAACTATTATTCTACCTCCAATTATTTATGTGTCCCTTTCATAACCGGCTATAGGCAAGAATAGCTTTGGATGTCCTCCGGCCATGACTTAATCTGCAACTACTCATATTTGAAAGACTGAACTCCAGTTAAGGGGACTCTACCCCAAGTTTGAAAAAAAAAAAGTAAGTTTGGGAGTAACTGGCACTAATTTCAATAAAGCGAGATAGTGCTTCCCTCATAAATGACTTCAAGTGATTTTTTTATGAACACTTAAAGTTAACAGTCATTTCAAGAGAGGAATCAGACATTTGTTTTAAAAACAAACATGTATTGAGTGGCTACTATGTCCCAGGCACAGTGCTAACGCCTCTGTTTTATATTATTTTAGCCCTCATCATAGGCCCATGATAAAGATTGCATTCTTGGGACATAAAATGTGGAAATCTATTGTAGTAATGCCAAGCTGTGCTGTTTGTTGGGATTTTTAGAAAGCAGTAAAGAAATCTGTGTAAATGTAGACCTTTCCCTCCATTCTTTGTATGATAATGAAGACTATGGATACGATGGACATATTAATGCCTTCCTGCCACCAAATTTCAGCATAAGCATTTGATGTGGCCACAGATGGGACTAGATGGTGGATCCAAAGGCTAGAGAGAGTGTTATTATGAATCAGAAAACGCTGCCTATATGTAGCTGTCTGGTCATCTCCAATGTGGATGAAAATCAATCCAGGAGTTTCTAGATATCAGTCTC
The DNA here is from genome assembly GCF_001890085.2 of Hipposideros armiger. NCBI lineage: Eukaryota > Metazoa > Chordata > Mammalia > Chiroptera > Hipposideridae > Hipposideros > Hipposideros armiger. The sequence goes on along the minus strand of NW_017731918.1, from coordinate 814,752 downwards.
AATTTTAACAGAACTTCCATAGCATTTGTGAGAAAATTCTGGTGTATATAAGGACTGTTATCTGGGAATTCCTCTGTGATGACTGCAGTTATGTGGTTCACCTGCATTTAAAAAAATATTTTCATTGTCTTCAAGTGGTTAAGTTCTTTTAGTGTTATTATTCCATAATAGGGCATTTAGAATTTTAATATTTTAGGCATATTTGCTCTATCATGTGAATTATATTTTTAAAATATTAGGACAGTAGCTGTATCTTGTAGCTTTTTTCTTTCTTTTTAGTCCCTTCCAGAGTGCGTTGAATATTGGAGCATAAGACACATTCGTTTGATTGAAAACGTTTTCTGTTTGTTTTTAATGTCTGTTACAAAATAAAAGTTTCCCTAATGGATGCTTGGACTTAGAGATAAGGAAATTAATTATCCAGCAACTGCTTAAACAATGATGAGACATATTGGGTCTAGTGTTTCCTAAAGTGCTGCATGCTTGAATCACCAGGTGGATTTTAAAAATTTCAAAGCCAAGGTCACACCCCAGACAATTAAATGATAATCTGGTAGGTAGATAGAAACGAGACACAGGTATCAGTACTTTTTTACGTTTCCCAGTGATTGCGATGAGCAAAAAAGTTTGGGGATCATTGAGCTATTTTATCATGTATAATGGGTGTCACTTTCAAACTTGGCTTTACTCTGTTTAAAATAAATCTTTCTCAAATTAAATATTGTCATGTAATAGTTTTGTCCAAATATATACATAACAAAGATTGAGTAGAGATTATATAATACACTGTGTATGAAAGAAGGTCATGGGGCTGAAATGTGAGACCATAAAATTTCTCTCACCACGTTTTAGAAAACAAGACAGATAGATGGAGTATTTAGAAAAACATGATATGGTTAAATGACAAGATTAACTAGAAAAAGTGGTCACAATAGAATAATGTTTGGAATAATGACAATATTATTTTACACTTCAGCACTGCATTTTCTACCTATTAGTTTTGATTGCTATTGCCTTTAGAAGAAACTTACTGTGAATACACAGAAAAAGCAAAATTAATAATTAAACTTTTTTCGCTTTGCCATGTGTTTTCTTTCATATTTTAGGTCATAAAAGTATATGCAGACTTAATAATACTGATATCAATATTAGCTATAACCACAGCAACACCTGCCATTTTTTGAGCACCTGTTTTATGTTCTTCTCATGAATTAGCTCCGTTCTTGAAATTGACTTTGATATGCCCCTGATATATGGAAAAGGAAATGGACATTTAGAGAGATTAAACAATTTACTTAACTTTATGTGTGTCAGAGCTGGGACACTAAGCTAGTGTGGTCCAATTTGTAAACGTGTTTTTAGTCACAATAGCTAAATTTGTTCCGACTTTATCCAAATTTACACTATTTCTTCCAATATGTTTGCCACTTTTCAGTAGACTAGATAGAGTTCAAAGAAGAATTCATTCCTGGCCTGAATGTGGTCATGTCAAAATCAGGAAGGGGTGTGTATGTATATGTGTGTGGTTTTAAGTGTGAAAATGTTGAGTCTGGTTTTACACATAGAAGGGTGAGATAAAAACAAAAATGATGTGCTGGTAAGGGATTAAAACTGTTGAGCTTTTGGAAATTGGCTCATTCCTGTGTTTGTTACAACCAGTCTGGTGCTTTGTGTCACACTTCCCTGCCATATGCAGGCACATTGGCTCTTTTCCTAGGGAAATTGTTTATTTTAAATCACACTCAGAAGACACTATTGGCTAAATAGTGGTTATCCCTGTTTTCTGCCACACAGAACCTAATTTTTGTTTTTGTTATTGTTGTACAGTTCTAATGGCTTCTTGTGTTCAAGTGACAAATATCCAACTCACAGTAGCTCAAGCCAAAACAACGACAATAAAAACAAAACTGAACAAACAGCCACTACAGGTTTATGGAAAGATTCTGAGGTAGTCCAAATACTGAAGGAACGCCTATAAGAATCACAATGCATCGGGGCTCTTATGGACAGACAAGCAGGCTATGTCTTCCCTAGGCTTTGTGCTTTATTTTCTGTATATCCACGTGTGTTCATCTCTCTCGCTCTCTCTCTTTTTTTTTTTCTACCAGCACTGAGGAGTGTGTGTGTATGGATGGGGATGGCAAGGGGTACAGGGGCAAGCACAGTTACACACCTATGTCATCTCAATTTAGGGATCTGACAGGAAAGAGCTCTCACCATCTTTATTCTCACACCACAGGTAAAAGGATGCCAGCGAATGACTCTGTCCTGGTTTGGGCCCCCTGCTGTCTCCTGGGTGCATCACTTTGGCCAGGCCTGAGTGACATGCCCAATCCCCAGAGTACTAGGATGGACCCCCGCCCTCAACTCCAGAGATGGAGCAGGGAGTGAGATGAGTTTGGATGGAAGACGAAGAGTAGGTTCTCCAGGAGGGAGCAGGAAGAGTGCCTGATGAACTAAAACACTAGGTGACAAGTTCACAGCCATCTCTTGACTTACTTGTATTACTTCCTATATCACTTGGTAGATAAGTAACAGCTTTGGCTTATAAGTTTGGTCCCTTGCCTACTAATTCAAAGCTGATAGAGGACATAATTATGTTGTTGAAAACATAGTAAAACTACAATAACTAGGTGTCTAGCTGTCATTTTATTATGAATGATAGAATTTGGAGTTAGAATTAAGGTTAAGTCAAGGCCACTCACATTTATTGAAATGTCATTACTTTTCTGAGCCCTATATACCTTATTAGTTAAATGAGAGAATAATAGTGTCTATGAGGTAGTATTTAAATGGATTTAATGAGCTAATTTACAAAGCTTTTAGTCAAAAACTGTCATATAGTAAATTCTCAATGCATGTTAATAGTAAAAAAATTAACCAAGTCTAATGATAACAAGAAAAAGAACTCTATAGTTTCATTATGATAGAAATCAGAGTGAAATTGCCATGTATTAGTATATTCAACACAGACTTCATTTTAAAATATGTACATGTATATATAAAATGTGTATGAGGTATGACAATTAAGTTCGTGAACTTGTTGTGATGATGTTGCTAACCTTTTTTGCTATCACAGGGATTATTCATTATAAATTTATACCAACTGGACAAACAGTTAACCAAGTTTACTATTTGGAAGTACTGAAAAGACTGTGTGAAAAAGTTAGATGACCTGAACTTTCCGCCAACAACTTATGGCTCTTGCATCAAGACAATGCGCCAGCTCACACGGCACTGTCTGTGAGGGAGTTTTTAGCCAGTAAACAGATAACAGTATTGTAACACCCTCCATACACACCTGATCTGGCCCCCAATGACTTCTTTCTTTACCCAAAGATAAAGGAAATATTGAAGGGAAGACATTTTGATGACATTCAGGGCAGCGGGGGTAATTAAAAAACAGCTCTAATGGCCATTCCAGAAAAAGAGCTCCCAAATTGCTTTGAAGTATGGACTAGTCGCTGGCATGGTGCATAGCTTCCCAAGGGGAGTACTTTGAAGGTGACCATAGTGATATTCAGCAGTGAGGTATGTAGCACTTTTTCTAGGATTAGTTTTTGAACTTAATTGTCAGACCTTGTATATATATATATATATATATATATATATATATATATATATATATATATATAT